>NC_089849.1:71691720-71991720 GCF_035609145.1 Eleutherodactylus coqui
ACCACTCACCCCCGCTGGCACCCGAATCTTTTCTGACGAGCAGGCAGGTACTCAAAAACGACCATACTCTCTTGAGTATCTGCCTTAACGAGTATGCTCGCTCATCTCTAGTGATGACCCACAGCCGCCCCCAGTGTAATAGTGAGGACCCACAGCCGCCCCCAGTGTAATAGTGAGACCCCACAGTGGCCCCCATTGTCATAGTGAGACCCCACAGCAGCCTCCAGTGTAATAGTGAGGCCCCACAGAGGCCCCCATTGTAATAGTGAAACCCCACAGCAGCCCCAGTATATTAGTGACAATGCACAGCAGCCCCCAGTGTATTATTGGCACCCCGCAGCGGCCTCTAGTGTAATAGTGAGACCACACAGCGGCCCCCAGTGTATTAGTGACTCTCCACAGTGGCCCCCAGTGTATTAGTGACTCTCCACAGCGGCCCCCAGTGTATGAGTGACACCACACAGCGGCCCCCAGTGTAATAGTGAGACCCCAAAGCGGCCCCCAGGGCATTAGTGAGACCCCACAGCGGCCCCCGGTGTAATAGTGACACTTCATAGCGCCTGCCAGTGTATTAGTGAAACCCCACAGCGGCCCCCAGTGTAATGGTGAGAGCCCATAGCGGCCCCTAGTGTAATAGTGAGACCCCACAGCGGCCCCCAGTGTATTAGTGACTCTCCACAGCGGCCCACAGTGTATGAGTGACACCACACAGCGGCCCCCAGTGTATTAGTGAGACTCTACAGCGGCCCGCAGTGTAATAGTGAGACCCCACAGCGGCCCCCAGGGCATTAGTGAGACCCCACAGTGGCCCCCAGTGTAATAGTGAGAGCCCATAGCGGTCCCCAGAGTATCAGTGAGACCCCACAGTGGCCCCCAATGTATCAGTGACACCCCACAGCGGCCCCTAGTGTATTAGTGAGACCTCACAGTGGCCCCTAGTGTAATAGTGATATTCACTGAATGTATTCCTAAAACGTCGCTTTTAATAAACAATATTTTAAAACCTCAAGGTGCCTCACTGACACAACGTGACATAGACAAACATACATGTACAAGAACAGCTCTATGTTGAGCTAGTAATAAAAGATGCTAGGAGAAAAAAAGCCACATATCAGTGAATGGCTCATATAGCGAGAGGAAGCCACCTATACACGAAATTAGTATATGTTGGTGCCAACCAACAATGGTACAAGGCTAATGACCAAAACTGCGGTCAAGCAACTCATGGGTATAACAAGTCTCTCAAAAGAGAATCCTGGACCAATGCCAGAAGTGGATGAGTTGATTCACAAATGAAATTTAATTCGTATTTGGTTCTTGGTTCGACACGTTTCCATCAGAGTACTGACTTCATCAGGAACCTATTATTGTAGAAGAGTTGTACTAAGAATGGGTACGATAACCCTAGCTGATATGGGAAAACAAGGCTGCCGTAGCTTGGCATAGAACGAGTGCAACGATACCGCAAGGCCTGATGATGGTAGTATGCGGGCCCTTGGACCGTGCACCCCTCTCAAAAACTCCTAAAGGGTGGACAATTACCACCAAGGACAGTAGCCTAGAAGCACAACCAGTGCAGACAGACGGTCGCCCAAAAATAGTGGTTAGCCAGCGAGCCTTAATTAAAGCCAAAAAGTAGATACTTGTAACCAATCTATTCTAAAGCCACGAGATTCAATGCTGTTACTAGTAGGGCAAAATACCCAGTAAGGATAGATCAAGTAGGAGCGAGAGAGCTATGCAGCAGCACCTCCAGTCTGGATTGTAGACCGGAGGTTCAGTCCACCCTTTAGGAGTTTTTGAGAGGGGTGCACGGTCCAAGGGCCCGCATACTACCATCATCAGGCCTTGCGGTATCGTTGCACTCGTTCTATGCCAAGCTACGGCAGCCTTGTTTTCCCATATCAGCTAGGGTTATCGTACCCATTCTTAGTACAACTCTTCTACAATAATAGGTTCCTGATGAAGTCAGTACTCTGACGGAAACGCGTCGAACCAAGAACCAAATACGAATTAAATTTCATTCGTGAATCAACTCATCCACTTTTGGCATTGGTCCAGGATTCTCTTTTGAGAGACTCGTTATACCCATGAGTTGCTTGACCGCAGTTTTGGTCATTAGCCTTGTACCATTCTTGGTTGGCACCAACATATACTAATTTCGTGTATAGGTGCCTTCCTCTCGCTATATGAGCCATTCACTGATATGGGGCTTTTTTTCTCCTAGCATCTTTTATTACTAGCTCAACATAGAGCTGTTCTTGTACATGTATGTTTGTCTATGTCACGTTGTGTCAGTGAGGCACCTTGAAGTTTTAAAATATTGTTTATTAAAAGCGACGTTTTAGGAATACATTCAGTGAATATTTCTAATAAAAAACTTTCTCGGTATTCCTCTGCCTCTGTGAGTTTAGTGTAATAGTGAGACCCCACAGCGGCCCCCAGTGTATTAGTGGGACTCCACAGCGGCCGCAAGTGTAAAAGTTAGACCCCACAGAGGCCCCCAGTGTATTAGTGAGACCCCACAGTTGCCCCTAGTGTAATAGTGAGACCCCACAGCGGCCCCCAGTGTATTACTGACACTCCGCACAGGCCCCCAGTATATTAGTGTGACTCCACAGCGGCCCCCAGTGTATTAGTGAGACCCCACAGTGGCCCCTAGTGTAATAGTGAGAACCCACAGCCGCCCCCAGTGTAATAGTGAGACCCCACAGTGGCCCCCAGTGTAATAGTGAGACCCTACAGCAGCCTCCAGTGTAATAGTGAGGACCCACAGAGGCCCCTAGTGTGTTATCAAGACCCCACAGTGGCCTTAGTGTATTACTGAGACCCCACAGCGGCCCCCAGTTTAATAGTGAGACTCCACAGTGGCCCCAGTGTATTACTGAGACCCCACAGCGGCCTCTAGTGTATTAATAAGATCGCACTACGGCCCTTAGTGTATTAGTGAGACCCCACAGCAGCCACCAGTGTATTAGTGACAACCCACAACAGCCACCAATGTATTAGTGACAACCCACAACAGCCCCCAGTGTATTAGTGACAATGCACAGCGGCCCCGATTGTATTATTAGCACCCCACAGCGGCCCCCAGTGTAATAGTGAGACCCCACAGCGGCCCCTAGTGTAATAGTGAGACCCCACAGCGGCCCCCAGTGTATTAGTGACAATCCACAGCGGCCCACAGTGTATGAGTGACACCACGCAGCGGCCCCCAGTGTATTAGTGAGACTATAGAGCGGCCCCCAGTGTAATAGTGAGACCACACAGCGGCCCCCACGGCATTAGTGAGACCCCACAGTGGCCCCCGGTGTAATAGTGACACTTCACAGCGCCTGCCAGTGTATTAGTGAGACCCCACAGCAGCCCCAAGTGTAATAGTAAGAGCCCATAGCGGCCCCCAGTGTATTAGTGAGACCTCGCAGTGGCCCCTAGTGTAACAGTGACACTCCACAGCGGCCCCCAGTATATTAGTGTGACCCCACAGCGGCCCCCAGTGTAATAGTGAGACCCCCAAAGCGGCCCCCATGGCATTAGTGAGACCCCACAGCGGCCCCCGGTGTAATAGTGACAACTCACAGCGCCTGCCAGTGTATTAGTGAGACCCCGCAGCAGCCCCATGTGTAATACTGAAACCCCCCAGCGGCCCCCAGTGTAGTGGTGAGAGCCCATAGCGGCCCCCAGTGTATTAGTGAAACCTCGCAGTGGCCCTTAGTGTAATAGTGAGACCCCACAGCGGCCCCCAGTGTATTACTGACAATGCACAGTGGTCCCTAGCTTATTACTGACACCCCACAGCGGCTCCTAGTATAATAGTGACACTTCACAGCGGCCCCCAGTATATTAATGTCACCCCACAGCGGCCCCAAGTGGATTAGTGAGACCCCACAGCGGCTCCCAGTGTATTAGTGAGACCCCACAGCAGCCCCTAGTGTAATAGTGAGACCCCACAGCGGCCCCCAGTGTATTAGTGTGACTCCACAGCGGCCCCAAGTGTAATAGTTAAACCCCACAGCGATCCCCAGTGTATTAGTGAGATCCCACAGTGGCCCCTAGTGTAATAGAGAGACCCCACAGTGGCCCCCAGTGTAATAGTGAGACCCCACAGCAGCCTGCAGTGTAATAGTGAGGCCCCACAAAGGCCCCCAGTGTATTATGGAGACCTCACAGCGGCCTTAGTGTATTAGTGAGACCCCACAGCGGCCCCCAGTTTAATACTGAGACCCCACAGTGGCCCCTAGTGTAATAGTGAGAACCCACAGCGGCCCCCAGTGTATTACGGACACTCCGCAGAGGCCTCCATTGTATTAGTGTGACTCCACAGCGGCCCCAAGTGTAATAGTTAGACCCCACAGCGGCCCCCAGTGTATTAGTGAGACCCCACAGTGGCCCCCAGTGTAATAGTGAGAACCCACAGCCGCCCCCAGTGTAATAGTGAGACCCCACAGTGGCCCCCAGTGTAATAGTGAGACCCCACAGCAGCCTCCAGTGTAATAGTGAGACCGCACAGAGGCCCCCAGTGTATTATGGAGACCCCACAGCGGCCTTAGTGTATTACTGAGACCGCACAGCGGCCCCCAGTTTAATAGTGAGACACCACAGTGGCCCCAGTGCATTACTGAGACCCCACAGCGGCCCCTAGTGTATTAGTATGACCGCACTACGGCCCCTAGTGTATTAGTGAGACCCCACAGCAGCCACCAGTGTATTAGTGACAACCCACAACAGCCCCCCGTGTATTAGTGACAATGCACAGTGGCCCCTAGTGTATTACGGGCACCCCACAGCGGCCCCTAGTGTAAAAGTGAGACCCCACAGCGGCCCCCAGTGTAATAGTGACACCACACAGCGGCCCCTAGTGTATTAGTGAGACTATACAGCGGCCCCCAGTGTAATAGTGAGACCCCACAGCGGCCCCCAGGGCATTAGTGAAACCCCACAGCGGCCCCCGGTGTAATAGTGACACTTCACAGCGCCTGCCAGTATATTAGTGAGACCCCACAGCAGCCCCAAGTGTAATACTGAAACCCCACAGCGGCCCCCGGTGTAATAGTGAGAGACCAGAGCGGCCCCCAGTGTAATAGTGAGACCCCACAGAGGCCCCCAGTGTATTAGTGACAATGCACAGTGGTCCCTAGTTTATTATTGGCACCCCACAGCGGCTCCTAGTGTAATAGTGACACTCCACAGCGGCCCCCAGTATATTAGTGTGACCCCACAGCGGCCCCCAGTGTATTAGTGTGACCCCACAGCGGCCCCAAGTGGATTAGTGAGACCCCACAGCGGCCCCCAGTGTATTAGTGAGACCCCACAGCGGCCCCCCTTGTATTAGTGAGACCCCACAGCAGCCCCCAGTGTATTACTGACTCTCCAAAGCGGCCCCCAGTGTAATAGTGAGAGACCATAGCGGCCCCCAGTGTATTAGTGAGACCTCGCAGTGGCCCCTAGTGTAATAGTGAGACCCCACAGCGGCCCCTAGTGTAATGGTGAGAGCCGATAGCGGCCCCAAGTGTATTAGTGAGACCTCACAGTGGCCCCTAGTGTAATAGTGAGACCCCACAGCGGCCCCCAGTGTATTAGTGACAATGCACAGTGGTCCCTAGTTTATTATTGACACCCCACAGCGGCTCCTAGTGTAATAGTGACACTCCACAGCGGCCCCCAGTATATTAGTGAGACCCCACAGCGGCCCCAAGTAGATTAGTGAGACCCCATAGTGGCCCCCAGTGTATTAGTGAGACCCCACAGCGGCCCCCATTGTAAAAGTGAGACCCCACAGCAGCCCCTAGTATAATACTGAGACCCCACAGCGGCCCCAAGTGTAATAGTTAGACCCCACAGCGGCCCCCAGTTAATTAGTGAGACCCCACAGCGGCCCCCTATTGTAATAGTGAGACCCCACAGCAGCCCCTAGTATAATACTGAGACCCCACAGCGGCCCACAGTGTATTAGTGAGACCCCACAGTGGCCCCTAGTGTAATAGTGAGACCCCACAGCGGCCCCCAGTGTATTACTGACACTCCGCACAGGCCCCCAGTATATTAGTGTGACTCCACAGCGGCCCCAAGTGTAATAGTTAGACCCCACAGCGGCCCCCAGTGTATTAGTTAGACCCCATAGTGGCCCCTAGTGTAATAGTGAGAACCCACAGCCGCCCCCAGTGTAATAGTGAGACCCCACAGTGGCCCCCAGTGTAATAGTGAGACCCTACAGCAGCCTCCAGTGTAATAGTGAGGCCCCACAGAGGCCCCTAGTGTGTTATCAAGACCCCACAGTGGCCTTAGTGTATTACTGAGACCCCACAGCGGCCCCCAGTTTAATAGTGAGACTCCACAGTGGCCCCAGTGTATTACTGAGACCCCACAGCGGCCTCTAGTGTATTAATAAGATCGCACTACGGCCCTTAGTGTATTAGTGAGACCCCACAGCAGCCACCAGTGCATTAGTGACAACGCACAGCGGCCCCGAGTGTATTATTGGCACCCCACAGCGGCCCCTATTGTAATAGTGAGACCCCACAGCGGCCCCTAGTGTAATAGTGAGCCAAAAAACCCAGCGGCCCCCAGTGTATTAGTGACAATCCACAGCGGCCCACAGTGTATGTGTGACTCCACGCAGCGGCCCCCAGTGTATTAGTGAGACCCCACAGCGGCCCCCAGGGCATTAGTGAGACCCCACAGCGGCCCCCGGTGTAATAGTGACACTTCACAGCGCCTGCCAGTGTATTAGTGAGACCCCACAGCAGCTCCAAGTGTAATAGTGAGAGTCCATAGCGGCCCCCAGTGTTCTAGTGAGACCTCGCAGTGGCCCCTAGTGTAATAGTGACACTCCACAGCGGCCCCCAGTATATTAGTGTGACCCCACAGCGGCCCCAAGTGGATTAGTGAGACCCCACAGCGGCCCCCAGTGTATTAGCGAGACCCCACAGCGGCCCCAAGTGGATTAGTGAGACCCCACAGCGGCCCCCAGTGTATTAGTGAGACCCCACAGTGGCCCCCATTGTATTAGTGAGACCCCACAGCAGCCCCTAGTATAATACTGAGACCCCACAGTGGCCCCCAGTGTATTAGTGAAACCCCACAGTGGCCTCTAGTGTAATAGTGAGAGCCCATAGCGGCCCCCAGTGTATTAGTGAGACCTCGCAGTGGCCCCTAGTGTAATAGTGAGACCCCACAGCGGCCCCCAGTGTATTAGTGACAATGCACAGTGGTCCATAGTTTATTATTGATACCCCACAGTGCCTCCTAGTGTAACAGTGACACTCCACAGCGGCCCCCAGTATATTAGTGTGACCCCACAGTGGCCCCAAGTGGATTAGTGAGACCCCACAGCGGCCCCCAGTGTATTAATGAGGCCCCACAGCAGCCCCTACTATAATACTGAGACCCCACAGCGGCCCGCAGTGTATTAGTGAGACCCCACAGCGGCCTCCAGTGTATTACTGACACTCCGCAGAGGCCCCCAGTATATTAGTGTGACTCCACAGCGGCCCCAAGTGTAATAGTGAGAGCCCATAGCGGCCCCCAGTGTATTAGTGAGACCTCGCAGTGGCCCCTAGTGTAATAGTGACAGTCCACAGCGGCCCCCAGTATATTAGTGTGACCCCACAGCGGCCCCCAGTGTAATAGTGAGACCCCAAAGCGGCCCCCACGGCATTAGTGAGACCCCACAGCGGCCCCCGGTGTAATAGTGACACTTCACAGCGCCTGCCAGTGTATTAGTGAGACCCCACAGCGGCCCCCAGTGTAATAGTGAGAGCCCATAGCAGCCCCTAGTGTATTAGTGAGACCTCGCAGTGGCCCCTAGTGTAATAGTGACACTCCACAGCGGCCCCCAGTATATTAGTGTGACCCAACAGCGGACCCAAGTGGATTAGTGAGACCCCGCAGCGGCCCCCAGTGTATTAGTGAGACCCCACAGCGGCCCCCATTGTATTAGTGAGACCCCACAGCAGCCCCTAGTATAATACTGAGACCCCACAGTGGCCCCCAGTGTATTAGTGAGACCACACAGTGGCCCCTAGTGTAATAGTGAGAGCCCATAGCGGCCCCCAGTGTATTAGTGAGACCCTACAGCGGCCCCCAGTGTATTAGTGACAATGCACAGTGGTCCCTAGTTTATTATTGACACCCCACAGTGGCTCCTAGTGTAACAGTGACACTCCACAGCGGCCCCCAGTATATTAGTGTGACCCCACAGTGGCCCCAAGTGGATTAGTGAGACCCCACAGCGGCCCCCAGTGTATTGGTGAGGCTCCACAGCAGCCCCTACTATAATACTGAGACCCCACAGCGGCCCCCAGTGTATTATTGAGACCCCACAGCGGTCTCCAGTGTATTACTGACATTCCGCAGAGGCCCCCAGTGTATTAGTGTGACTCCACAGCGGCCCCAAGTGTAATAGTTAGACCCCACAGCGGCCCCCAGTGTATTAGTGAGACTCCACAGTGGCCCCTAGTGTAATAGTGAAAACCCACAGCCGCCCCCAATGTAATAGTGAGACCCCACAGTGGCCCCCAGTGTAATAGTGAGGCCCCACAGAGGCCCCTAGTGTATTATCGTGACCCCACAGTGGCCCCCAGTTTAATAGTGAGACTCCACAGTGGCCCCAGTGTATTACTGAGACCCCACAGCGGCCACTAGTGTATTAGTAGGACCGCACTACGGCCCCAAGTGTATTAGTGAGACCCCACAGTAGCCACCAGTGTGGCATTATTGACAACCCACAACAGCCCCCAGTGTATTAGTGACAATGCACAGAGGCCCCTAGTGTATTATTGGCACCCCACAGCGGCCCCCAGTGTATTAGTGACTATCCACAGCGCCCACAGTGTATGAGTGACACCACACAGCGGCCCACAGTGTATGAGTGACACCACACAGCGGCCCCCAGTGTATTAGTGAGACTATACAGCGGCCCCCAGTGTAATAGTGAGACCCCACAGCGGCCCCCAGGGCATTAGTGAGACCCCACAGCGGCCCCCGGTGTAATAGTGAAACCTCACAGCGCCTGCCAGTGTATTAGTGAGATCCCACAGCAGCCCCAAGTGTAATACTGAAACCCCACAGCGGCCCCCAGTGTAATAGTGAGAGCCCATAGCAGCCCCCAGTGTAATAGTGAGACCTCGCAGTGGCCCCTAGTGTAATAGTGAGACCCCACAGCGGCCCCCAGTGTATTAGTAACAATGCACAGTGTTCCCTAGTTTATTATTGACACCCCACAGCGGCTCCTAGTGTAACAGTGACACTCCACAGCGGACCCCAGTATTTTAGTGTGACCCCACAGCGGACCAAGTGGATTAGTGAGACCCCACAGCGGCCCCCAGTGTATTAGTGAGACCCCACAGCGGCCCTAATTGTATTAGTGAGACCCCACAGCAGCCCCTAGTATAATATTGAGACCCCACAGTGGCCCCTAGTGTAATAGTGAGACCCCACAGCGGCCCCCAGTGTATTAGTGTGACTCAACAGCGGCCCCCAGTGTATTAGTGAGACCCCTTAATGGCCTCTAGTGTAATAGTGAGACCCCACAGCGCCCCCCAGTGTATTAGTGACAATGCACAGTGGCCCCTAGTGTACTAGTGACACCCCACACAGGCCCCTAGTGTAATAGTGAGACCACACAGCGGCCTACAGTGTATTAGTGACTCTCCACAGCAGCCCCCCGTGTATGACTGTTACAGCACAGTGGCCCCAGTGTATTAGTGAGACTGCATAGCGGCCCCCAGTGCATTAGTGACACCCCACAGCCTCCCCAATGTATTAGTGACACCTCACGGTGGCCCACAGTGTAATAGTGAGAATCTACGGCGACCGCCAGTGTAATACTGATTCCCTCACGGCAGCCACCAGTGTATTAGGGAGACCCCACAGCGGCCTGCAGTGCATTTGTGACACAACACAGCAGCCCCCCAATCGAGACTCACGTACTTACCCTCTCCTCCCCCTCCTGGGAGCTCCGCTCCTCTTCAGGTCAGCGATGATTCCGGCACACTCTATATCAGTGGGCTGCCGGACGTCTCCTCCCCCTGCTCTCGTGGAATCTGAGAGGAAACCTCAGGGAAGGAGGATCCTGGATGCACACTGACGTTGCAGTGTGCGCCAGGATTACCGCGGCTAGCAGCGCTGTAAGTGACTACAAGCAGGGGTCAGTGACTAGTGACTAGTAATGAGCGGCAATTGCCAGTAGAGAGGGCTCTGCGTGCCGCCTCTGGTCCACTGGTCTAGTCCCATATAACCCCTTTAATTGCCTTAAGGAGGCAACATTTTATTTTATCCATTCTCAATTTTTTTCCTCCACCCTTTTAAAAAATCATAACGCTTTTTTTATTCATCCATCAACGTAGATAGATAAACAAGATATATTTTTCAATGTTTCTATTTAATGTACCATATAATGTACAAAAAAAATTCTAATTTAGTGTAATGGCTTTTATTTGGAGCCATACATGTATGTACACAGGCACAGTATATCCATATACTGGACAGTTTTGTTGGTGATATAAAAAAAATTAGAGATATAAAGATATAAAAAAAATTATTAAAAGTTAAACCATCTGTTGTAAATGTACACCAAGATTATGCCATTAAAATGACAACTTATCCTACATAAAACAAGCCATCATATGGCTATGCTGATGGGGAAATAAAAATTGTATGGCTCTAGGAATGTAACTATACAAAAATGAACAATTAGTTAGTTATTTGGGCCTAAAATGAGCCAGTCATTGAGGAGTTAAGAAACGATTATTTAATTTATTTGTAAATACAGTAAAAGGCCGTTAATCTGGCACATGGTAACCCAGGAATATGAATAATCCACCAAGCAAGAAAAATTGTCACACAGAGTATATAGAAGCTTCTCTCATAATCCGACGATTACTGGGCCCTGTGAATCTTCATAGTCCGTGGTGGACCTTCTGAAACTCAGGAGCCTCTCCAGGGGGAGCCAATGCAATAGCCAATGGAACCATAGGTGCTAGCCCTACAGTATCAGCACATCAATGCCAGCAGACTTATCACATCATGGCCTTTAAGACCCACCATGGGTTGTCATACTGTATGTATAGGTGTGTATGTATGCTTTGTACAGTATGTACATCTACAGGAATGGATTATATGATTTTGGAGAATTGGAAGATGTTGCATTACAGGAATTTGACTGCTGACATTCATGAAACAATAGAAAACTTTACACTCCATCTCTGGTTTTTATACACAGAAATGATAATATATTTCACACTACTTGATGATGGTGCTTGTAGAACACCAATATTATGATCTCACTGTATGAATTTTGTCCTGGCAACTTGCTGAACTCTACTACAGTGAGATTCCATATGAAACATGTCACAATTGATTTGATGACATCATCACCTTCTATATCCCACTGTCCTGCATTGAAGGAAATCACTGCCTTACAGACTTCCGACTGTAAGGCGGCCCCCTTTGCGTATCGTGATACACTAAGCAAAAAGTGATTTTTATGATGGAGAAAAGTAGAAGAGCCAAACGTGATCAGGTTCTGATACAGAGGAGAGGGATTATCGAGGAGCAGCTACCCATATTCGTTTTAGGGCAAAATGACACCCAGCCTCCGGATATGGATAATGCCGCTCCAGAAATAATGTCTAAAAGACAAAATCTGGAGAAAAGAAGATCGAGCATGAGACATGAGATCCATACACAAAAACGAAATATGGAGAATCTCATGAGTGCTAATTCTGCAGAATCTGCTGCAGAACTCCAGAAGGCCATTCATGACTCCATGAAGAAAATTGGAGAACTGGCCCCAGAAATAAGAAGGATGAATAAAGATGCCATCCTCATAAAGCTGAGGAACATCGTCAGCACAGAGCTGGAGTTGGAAGAGGCTCTGCCAGAAACACCTGCAAGCGTCCCATTCTCTGGATGGGAGAGCGAAGAGAGCCCAAATCCACAGAGAGAGGCAGCCCAGAACAGGATGAGAAACAACAGAGACTGGGTTGTCCAACGTAGAAGGCATCTCAACTACGCCAGACCCATAGAGAATGGAAATGGTGCTCTAAAAAGGTCCCGGTCATCGGCTATAACCATCTCCTTTAAAGAGTCCAAGAAAATCAAGTACAGTGACTCCACACCCAATAGATCATTGGAGGAAGAAGCACCAGGTAAGCTGGAAATAGTTCACTATGGTTAAACTGTAGGGGATTTTACTGCTAATTATTTGTAGGCCTGATTTATCCAAACTGTCTAATGGAAAAACTGTTCTTGTTGCCCATAGCAACCGATCATAATGCAGCTTTCATTGTTGCACGGAATTTCCAGAAATGGAATCTGAGCTCTGATTGGTCACTATGGTGGGCAACAAGGGCAATTGTTCTATTAGTTCTAATAAATTAGATCCCAAATATTTTTGGGGACTTTTTTTATTAAGTTAAATCTCATTTAAAATATAGATTTTACAGTTCTAGTTAATATTGAATCTTTTCTCTTCCCAACAGATGAAAGCCTTAATCCAGCCGTGATACCAGTTGAACACCTTGGTAATGCCAGTAGCCGGACTCCACCCCCCAGAGAACAGGTCAATACAGTAACATCCATTGACCTGGATCACCTCACATTCCATAGAAAGCTTGGAGCGGGGACATTTGGAAAAGTAAGTGGCCAAAGATTTAAACTTCTTCTAAAAATTAGACTTATTTTCATAATAAATCACTTTCTTTCCCCAAAATTCTCCTTGTTCTGATCTGTTGTGATTCTCCTCCAGGTGGTCTTGGCATCTGATCCGGTTAGTGAAGAACTGCTGGCCGTTAAAATTATGAGTAAGAGCCGCACCGGTGATAAAATCTATACCGAGCTGGACGCTCTGACCATTGCCGCTGGGAGCCCCTTCTTAATATCACTGCGGGCATTTACAGAGAAGAAACATCATTACATAATTGCTATGGACTACATGGCCAGAGGAGACCTGCACCATCTGATGATGGAATGGATGCCGTTTGACTATCAAACAACAAGGTAAATATCTTACAGCTGAATCCTATAAGCTGCTGCATGTACATTGTGGTCCTGGAGCAAGGGACAATGACAACAGGAGGGGGTTTAAACATGAACAGGACATGTCTGTATATCTTCTGATGATCTCTAGCATTATGTATGGAGTCACTAACCAATCCCCTATTTTCTTCTCCACAGACCGTTTGCAGCAGAGATGGTCTGCGGCATCCAATTCCTACATGATCATGGCGTAGTACATCGGTAATTAGTTATATCCTCATATATAAATTCTGTATCACTAAGTTGTCTTCTTACATATCTATTCTATGTGGTTCTTTTCATGAACCATCCATCCTAATAAATGTCTCTTCTTTCTTTCTGCAGTGACCTGAAGCCCCAAAATATACTCCTCAGTGACATCGGGCACATTAAGATCGCTGATTATGGATTAGCTGCGATTAATGTGTTTGGGGAGGACACGATGAATGACTTTTTAGGCACTAAAGGTTACACCGCCCCAGAGGTAAGGAACGTTCCTGTCTGATTTGTGTATACAGTAGGACTGAGTAATAACCTGTTACTTATGGCTTCCAGTGTGTTAACTTCCATCATCACCCAAGGAATCGCTATCTACCCTAATCTAATCACAGACCTGTCCTCATAGCCTCTGTATGTAAATCCCTTCACCAGTATACTTAGCTGATCTTCCCATTGATATTTTAACAGGTGATCAACGGTGACATTTACAACCACCTGGTAGACTCCTTCTCTTTGGGTGTCATCTTATACATGATGAGCATAGGAGATCAACCATTCTATGGCGAAGGCACAATGGAGGATTATTATACATCACTGCAGGAGGATGAACCTTTTTATCTAGAGGGAATGTGCCCGAATGCTATCAGTTTAATCGACGGGGTGAGTAGCGTCAAATGAAGGATGATTGAGAGGAATAGAAGTTATTGTACTACAACCTAATACATAATATAATGGCTAATGGCTTCTCTTATTTTCCAGCTCCTCTGCAAGACTCCTTGTGACCGGTTGCCGATAACATCTTCCATCAGATCCCACCCGTTCTTCTACTCTATTGACTGGGATGATGTAGAGACAGGCAGTTCCTGCCCACCATTCCAATGGGACTTTGTAAGTATAACGCCCAGTGATATCCATTAGAGTGTTATCATTGATGTGTAACACATTCACACTAGACCCCTTATTATATGTATATCTGTGAAGAGCAGAATCTCAGACATGTATTTTTGTGTTCTTACAGGAGTAATTGGCTCATACAATCCAGCCACATTCCCATAACATCCGGGAATGAGCCTTTCTACATCAATTATATTTACCATCTTATAAATCATCCACTACTCAACATCTAGAACAGTCCATTTCCATCAAGTGGATGATACAACTCTAACAACTGGACTGTTCTAAAAATCGGAATAACAGAACCATCAAATTCCCCCCACTTAACATCAACGTGGATCATAACACCAAACATCTCGGGATTTATTCCGATCGCCATATTACTAATTATAGGTTGAAACTGAAAGAGTTCTATCAACCTTACTTACTATGGAACCTTCTGAATGTCTCAACTACAATGTGGTGACAATGACAGAAGAAAGTTGTGAGGCAGAAGTAACTCCTTCACCTACCAGACATGGACATATAGAAGGCTGACTGGCGAACCGCAGTGTTGTAAGAAGAACATCCAGGATACATTTCAGCTAGACGGGCCATACTTCAAAAATTGCTGCTCTTTCCTCTCCATCACACGTGACCTGGACCTGGATATCCAAAAACAACACATATGTAAGCCAAGGCCTGAAGAGCGGACTCACCATCATCTGCTCCTTTCTATTGAAAGTAATACCATTGCATACGAGTAAGATCTTTCATGTACAAATAAATGTATATTAACTTCTATGGAGGTTTTGGCTAAATTCTTTCCATAAACAGAACTTATTAATTATCATGAGAACCTAATATAATTGGGGGAGGATTTATGTAACATAAGGCGCTTTTGCACGGGACGACCTGTCGCGCACAAGATGCCTAACAGCGATAATTATAACCGTTCCTGTGATTTTACCCAGGAATGATTAATACTAGTGAATGGAGGCGGAGTGGGCCGGGGATCATACCGGTCCGCCGCCTCCATTCACAGTAAGCAGGCAGTCATTCATAAGTGACCAACTGCCTGTTTACACGGGCCGATCCATCCTTCAGTTTTCTGCATACATTTACACTGAACGGTAGTCATTAGGATTCTTGCAGGATCGCCAGAAATCGTACGATTATCGGCCCGTATAAAAGCATGTGCACTCCCATGTTACATTGTATACGGTAAAGGAAGATGACTTATGTCTGGTTAGAATAGTTCAAAAGCAGTGGATGAGTATGGCTGCCACTATTAGACAAGCCATATGGTTGGCACTGCATTAATATTTGGGCTCTATTTAATGGTGCTAATCTAGAGCCCTAAAGTTGGGAGTTATATGGGTACCAACATGTGTTCCTCTTATACGGTGGTTCTCTTATATAAGGGTATGGTCATGTGGTTCAGATCTGCTGAGAAAAATCTGCAGCAGCAAAATCCACACTTAGGCCTCATGTCCACGGGGAAAATCAGGCCCGCTACGGATTCTCCATGGAGAATCCGCAGCGTGTCCCTCCTGCCCCGCGGACATGAGGGCTGAAAATAGAATATACTCACCTGCTGCCAGCCGTGCGTGTCTTCTCTTCTTCCCGGCCGGATCTTCTTTCTTCGGCATGCCAGCTGCGTTCCGCGTGCATGCGCCGGGCACATCCGCCGGGCCGAAGCAAGAAGATCCGGCCGGGAAGAAGGGAAGACACGCACGGCCCGCAGCAGGTGAGTATATTCTGATTTTAGGTCTCCTGCGGATCCGGACGCCTTCCATAGGCTTCATTAGAAGCCTGCAGGAGCCGTCCGCGCAGGAGACCTGCACCAAATGGAGCATGGTTCGGATTTTTTCTTGCACGCGGATCCGCTTCTGCAGGGAAAAATGACATCCGCAGGTATTTAACTACCAGCGGGTGTCTAATGCATCCCTATGGGGCGCGGATCAGCGTGCAGAAAAAACGCTGCGGATTTTAAATAATAATTTGCAAGTGGACATGAGGCCTTAGGGCCCATTCACATGGGCGTATATTCAGTCATGGCAGCACACGGGCACATTATAGCCTCTGAGGTATTCATACGTGCAAATTTTTAAACGGACCAATATTCGTACTAGCATGTCCTGCCCTAGTCCACATCAGAGATAAGAGTAGGACGTGTAATATCCACAGCCCCGCTCATTGGGCATCAATCAGACAGGGTGACGCTGTCACTTCAGTCAACTGATCGACAGGGATCCCAAGAAGCGAACCCTGATGATGAACGATCGATGACTTAGCTTAAGGACAGGTTATCAACAGTCTAGTCCAGTGATAGCGAACCTTTTAGAGACCGAGTGCCCCAACTGCAACCCAAATGGAAAATTTCATTAGCGTTTCATCCAAAAAGCAGTCAAAATGTGCCCCATGTCTATTTTGAAACAGCCCTGCCCATTTGGAACACATGTAAACATACACCAGCAGTAATAGTGACCCCCCACACCAACCCCTTCAATAATAGTGACACCACCCCAGTATAATAATGACAGCACAACAGTATAATAGTGACACCCCCCGGTATAATAGTGACACCACACAGTGGCCCCCAGTTTATTATTGAGTACCCACAGCGGCCCATAATATACTAGTGAGAAGCCACAGCGGTCCCCAGTGTATTAGTGAGACCCCACAGCGGTCCCCACTGTATTAGTGAGACCCCACAGTGGCCCCCAGTGTATTAGTGAAACCCCACAGCGGCCCCCAATATATAAGTGACACCCCACAGTGGCCCCCAGGGTATTAGTGACACCCCACGGCGGCCCCGAAGTGTAATAGTGACACCCCTTAGCGTCCCTCAATGCATAAGTGAGCCCCCCGCTGTGGAGCCCAGTGTATTATTGACACCACACAGTGGCCCCTAGTTTATTATTGAGGCCCCACAGCAGCCATAATATACTAGTGAGAGCCCACAGCAGCCCCCAGTATAATAATGAGACCCACGGTATATTAGTGACAGCCCAGAGAGGACGCCATTATATTAGTGACCCCCACAGCGGCCCCCAGTGTAATAGTGATACCCCACAGCGGCTCCCACTATATTAGTGACACCCCACAGCGGCCCCCAGTGTATTAATGACACTGCACAGCGGCCCACAGTATAATAGTGACACCCCACTGCGGACCCCAGTGTATTATTGAGACCCGACAGCGGCCCCCAATATATCAGTGAAACCCCACAGTGGCCCCCAGTCTATTAGTGAAACCTCACAGTGGCCCCCAATATATAAGTGACACCACACAGCGGCCCCCAGGGATTAATGACACCCCACAGCGGCCCCGAGTGTAATAGTGACACCCCACAGCGTCCCTTAATGTAGAAGTGACCCCCACTGTGGACCCCAGTGTATTATTGAGACCTCACAGTGGCCCCAAGTGTTTTAGTGACTACCCACAGCAACCCCCAGTGAGACCCCACAGTGGCCCAAAGTATAATACTGAGACCCAACAGCAGCCCCAAGGTATTAGTGACACCACACAGCGGCCCTCAGTGTATTAGTGACACCCGACAGTTGCCCCGAGTGTAACATTGAGACCCCACAGTGGCACCCAGTGTATTAGTGAGACCCCACGGCAGCCCCCAGTGTATTAGTGACATGAAACAGCGGCCCCTAGCGTATTAGTAACACCCCACAGTGGCCCCCAGTGTAACAGTGAGACACCACAGAGGACCCCAGTGTATTACTGAGACCCCACAGCAGTGAACGGTGCATTGGTGACACCCCACAGCGGCCTTCAGTGTAATAGTGCGACTACACAGTGGCCCCAAGTGCATTAGTGAAACCCCACAATGGCCCCCAGTATATTAGTGACAGCTCAAGGTGGACCCCATTGTAACAATGAGACCCCACAGTGGCACAAGTGTAATTGTTAGACCCCACAGTGGCCCCCAGTGTAATAGTGAAACCCCACAGCGGACCCCAGTGTATTAGTGAAACCCCACAGCGGACCCCAGTGTATTAGTGACACCCGACAGTTGCCCCCAGTGTAACATTGAGACCCCACAGTAGCACCCAGTGTATTAGTGAGACCCCACAGCAGCCCCCAGTGTATTAGTGACATGAAACAGCGGCCCCTAGTGTATTAGTAACACCCCACAGTGGCCCCCAGTGTAACAGTGAGACCCCACAGCGGCTCCCAGAGTAATAGTGACACCCCACAGCGTAACCTAATGGATAAGTGAGACCCCACAACAGCCACCAGTGTGCTAGTGAGAACCCACAGCGGTCCCAGTGTATTAGTGAGTCCCTACAGTGGCCCCCAGTGTATTAGTTAGACCACCCCCCGCAGTGGCCCCCAGTGAAATAGTGAGACCCCACAGAGGACCCCAGTGTATTACTGAGACCCCAAAGCAGTGAACGGTGCATTGGTGACACCCCACAGCGGCTTTCAGTGTAATAGTGCGACTACACAGTGGCCCCAAGTGCATTAGTGAAACCCCACAGTGGCCCCCAGTATATTAGTGACAGCTCAAGGTGGACCCCATTGTAACAATGAGACCCCACAGTGGCACCAGTGTAATTGTTAGACCCCACAGTGGCCCCCAGTGTAATAGTGAAACCCCACAGCAGACCCCAGTGTATTAGTGAGACCCCACAGCAGCCTCCAGTGTATTAGTAAGACCCCACAGCTGCCCATAGTCTAATAGTGACACCCCACAGCTGCCCACAGTGTAATAGTGAGACCCCACAGTGGCCCCCATTGTAATAGTGAGACCCCACAGCGGCCCTCAATTTATAAGTGAGACCCCACAGCAGCCCCGAGTGTATTAGTGCCTACCCACAGTGGCCCCCAGTGTAATAGTGAGACCCCACAGCGGCCCACAGTATAATACTGAGACCCAAAAGCAGCCCTCAATGTATTAGTGACACCCGACAGTGGCCCCCAGTGTAACAGTGGGACCCCAAAGCGACCCCCAGTGTAATAGTGAGACCCCACAGCAGCCCCCAATATATTAGTGACACCCCACAGCGGCCCCCAGTGTATTAGTGACACCCCAAAGCGGCCGCCAGCGTATGAGTAAGACCCCACAGCTGCCCATAGTGTAATAGTGAGAAGGCACAGCTGCCCACAGTGTAATAGTGAGACCCCACAGTGGCCCCCATTGTAATAGTGAGACCGCACAGCAGCCCTCATTGTAATAATAGGACCCCACAGCGGCCCACAGTGTATTATCGAGACCCCACAGCAGCCCCACTGTACTAGTGAGACCCTACAGCGGCCCCCAGTGTAATAGTGAGACTCCACCGTAACCCCCAGGGTATTAGTAAAACCCCACAGCGGCCCCCAGTGTAATAGTGAGACCCCACAGCAGCCCCCAATAAATCAGTGAGACCCTACAGTGGCCCCCAGTGCATTAGTGACACCCCACAGTGGCCCCCCAGGGTATTAGTGACACCCCACGGCGGCCCCGTCTGTAATAGTGACACCCCACAGTGGCCCTCAATTTATAAGTGAGACCCCACAGCAGCCCCCAAGTGTATTAGTGATTACCCACAGTGGCCCCCGGTGTAATAGTGAAACCCTACAGCGGTCCACAGTATAATACTGAGACGCAAAAGTAGCCCCAATGTATTAGTGACACCCCAGAGCAGCCCAAGTGTATAAGTGACACCCAACAGCGGCCCCAAGTGTTACAGTGAGACCCCCCCCGCAGCCCCCAATATATTAGTGACACCCCAGAGCGGCCCCCAGTGTATAAGTGACACCCCAAAACGGCCCCCAGTGTAACAGAGAGACGTCACAGCGGCTCCCAGTGTAATAGTGAGACCCCACAGTGTACCCCAGTGGATTAATGAAACCCCACAGCAGCCCCTAGTGTATTTGTAACACCCCACAGCGGCCCCAATTGTAATTGTGACATGCCACAGCGTCCCCAAGTGTATTAGCGAGACCCCACAGCAGCCATCGGTTTATTGGTAACACCGCACAGCGGACCCTAGTGTAATAGTGCCGGCCCACAGCCGCCCCCAATATATCAGTGAGACCCCACAGTGACCCCCAGTGTATTAGTGAAACCCCACAGCGGCCCCCAAGGTATAAGTGACACCCTACAGCGGCCCCCGGGTATTAGTGACACCCAACGGTGGCCCCGAGTGTAATAGTGACACACACAGAGTCCCTTAATGTAGAAGTGACCCCCCACTGTGGACCCCAGTGTATTATTGAGACCCCACTGTGGACCCCAGTGTATTAGTGACACCCCACAGCGGCCACCAGTGTATTAGTTACACTCGACAGTTGCCCACAGTGTAACAGTGAGACCCCACACTGGCACCCAGTGTAATAGTGGGACCCCACAACAGCCCCCAGTGTATTAGTGACACCACACAGCGGCCGCTAGCATATTAGTGACACCCCAAAGTGGCCCCCAGTGTAAAAGTGAGACACCAAAGCGGCTCCCAGAGTAATAGTGACACCCCACAGCATACCCCAGAGGATTAGTGAGACCCCACAGCGGCCCCACTGTATTAGTGAGTCCCTACAGTGGCCCTCAGTGTATTAGTGAGACCCCCCCCCCCCCCGTAGTGGCCCCTAGAGTAATAGTGAGACCCCACAGAGGCCCCCAGTGTATTACTGAGATCCCACGGAAGCGAACGGTGTATTGGCGACACCCCACAGTGGCCCCCACTACATAGTGGCCCCAATTGTATTACTGAAACCCCACGGTGGCCCCCAGTATATTAGTGACATTCCAAGGCAGACCCCTTTGTAACAACGAGACAGCATAGTTGCCCCCAGTGTAATAGCTAGAATCCACAGAGGCCCTGAGTGTAATAGTGAGACCCCACAGCGGCCCCCATTGTAATAGTGAGACCCCACAGCGGCCCCCATTGTAATAGTGAGACCCCACAGAGGCTTACAGTGTATTATCGAGACCCCACAGCAGCCCCACTGTACTAGTGAGACCCCGCAGCGGCCCCCAGTGTAATAGTGAGACTCCGCAGTGGCCCCCAGCGTATTAGTGAAACCCCACAGCGGCCCCAAGTGTAATAGTGAGACCCCACAGCGTCCCCCACTGTAATATTGAGACCCCACAGCAGCCCCCAATATATTACTGAGACCCCACAGTGGCCCCCAGTGTATTAGTGACACCCCACAGTGGCCCCCAGGGTATCAGTGACACCCCACGGTGGCTCTGTGTGTAATACTGACACCCCACAGTGGCCCTCACTGTATAAGTGAGACCCCACAGCAGCCCCAAGTGTATTAGTGACTACCCACAGTGGACCCCAGTGTAATAGTGAGACCCCACAGCGGCCCACAGTATAACACGGAGACCCAAAAGCAGCCCCCAAGCTATTAGTGACACCCCACAGCGTCCCCCAGTGTATTAGTGACAACCGACAGCGGTCCCCATTGTAACAGTGAGACCCCACTGCGGCCCTCAGTGTAATAGTGAGACCCCACAGTAGCCCCCAATATATTAGTGACACCCCACAGTAGCCCCTAGTGTATTAGTGACACCGCAAAGCGTCCCCAGTGTAACAGAGAGACCGCACTGCGGCTCCCAGTGTATTAGTAAGACCCCACAGTTGCCCATAGTGTAATAGTGAGAAGCCACAGCTGCCCACAGTGTAATAGCGAGACCCCACAGTGGCCCCCATTGTAATAGTGAGACCGCACAGCAGCCGTCATTGTAATAATAGGACCCCACAGCGGCCCACAGTGTATTATCGAGACCCCACAGCAGCCCCACTGTACTAGTGAGACCCTACAGCGGCCCCCAGTGTAATAGTGAGACCTCGCAGTGGCCCCTAGTGTAATACTGAGACCACACCACGGCCCCCAGTGTATTAGTGACTCTCCACAGCAACCCACACTGTATGAGTGACACCACACAGCGGCCCCCAGTGTAATAGTGAGACCCCACAGCGGCCCCCAGGGCATTAGTGAGACCCCACAGTGGCCCCCAGTGTAATAGTGAGACCCCAGAGCGGCCCCCAGTGTATTAGTGAGACCACACAGTGGCCCCCAGTATAATAGTGAGAGCCCATAGCGGCCCCCAGAGTATTAGTGAGACCCCACAGTCGCCCCCCGAGTATTAGTTAGACCCCACAGTGGCCCCCAGTGTATTAGTGACACCCCACAGCGGCCCCTAGTGCATTAGTGAGACCCCACAGCAGCCCACAGTGTATTAGTGACAATGCACAGTGACCCCTAGTGTATTATTGGCACCCCACAGCGGCCCCTAGTGTAAAAGTCAGACCACACAGCGGCTCCCAGTGTATTAGTGACTCTCCGCAGCAGCCCCCAGTGTATTAGTGACTCTCCGCAGCGGCCCACAGTGTATGAGTGACACCACACAGCAGCCTCTAGTGTAATAGTTAGACTCTACAGCGGCCCCCAGTGTAATAGTGAGACCCCACAGCGGCCCCCAGGGCATTAGTGAGACCCTACAGCGGCCCCCAGGGCATTACTGAGACCCTACAGCGGCCCCCGATGTAATAGTGACAATTCACAGCGCCTGCCAGTGTATTAGTGAGACCCCACAGCAGCCCCAAATGTAATACTGAAACCCCCCAGTGGCCCCCAGTGTAATGGTGAGAGCCCATAGCGGCCCCCAGTGTATTAGTGAGATCTCGCAGTGGCCCCTAGTGTAATAGTGAGACCACACCGCGGCCCCCAGTGTATTAGTGACTCTCCACAGCGGCCCACAGTGTATGAGTGACACCACACAGCGACCCCCAGTGTAATATTGAGACCCCACAGCGGCCCCCAGGGCATTAGTGAGACCCCACAGTGGCCCCCCCCCGAGTATTAGTGAGACACCACAGTGGCTCCCAGTGTATTAGTGACACCTCACAGCGGCCCCCAGTGTATTAGAGAGACCCCACAGCGGCCCCCAGTATAATAGTGAGACCCCACAGTCGCCCCCCCGAGTATTAGTGAGACACCACAGTGGCTCCCAGTGTATTAGTGACACCTCACAGCGGCCCCTAGTGTATTAGTGAGACCCCACAGCAGCCCCCAGTGTATTAGTGACAATGCACAGCGGCCCCTAGTGTATTATTGGCACCCCACAGCGGCCCCTAGTGTAATAGTGAGACCACACAGCGGCCCCCAGTGTATTAGTGACTCTCCGCAGCGGCCCCCATTTTAATAGTGAGACCCCACAGCGGCCCCCAGGGCATTAGTGAGACCCTACAGCGGCCCCCAGGGCATTACTGAGACCCTACAGCGGCCCCCGATGTAATAGTGACAATTCACAGCGCCTGCCAGTGTATTAGTGAGACCCCACAGCAGCCACAAGTGTAATACTGAAACCCCCCAGCGGCCCCCAGTGCAATGGTGAGAGCCCATAGCGGCCCCCAGTGTATTAGTGAGATCTCGCAGTGGCCCCTAGTGTAATAGTGAGACCCCACAGCGGCCCCCAGTGTATTACTGACAATGCACAGTGGTCCCCAGTTTATTATTGACACCCCACAGCAGCTCCTAGTGTAACAGTGACACTCCACAGCGGCCCCCAGTATATTAATGTGACCCCACAGCAGCCCCTAGTATAATACTGAGACCCCACAGCGGCCCCCAGTGTATTAGTTAGACCCCACATTGGCCCCAAGTGTAATAGTGAGACCCCACAGCGGCCCCCAGTGTATTAGTAAGACCCCCACAGTGGCCCCTAGTGTAATAGTGAGAACCCACAGCCGCCCCCAGTGTAATAGTGAGACCCCACAGTGGCCCCCAGTGTATTTGTGAGACCCCACAGCAGCCCCTAGCGTATTAGTGAGACCCCACAGCAGCCCCCAGTGTATTAGTGACAATGCACAGCGGCCCCTAGACTATTATTGGCACCCCACAGCGGCCCCTAGTGTAATAGTGAGACCACACAGCGGCCCCCAGTGTATTAGTGACTCTCCACAGCGGCCCACAGTGTACGAGTGACACCACACAGCGGCCCCCAGTGTATTAGTGAGACTCTACAGCGGCCCCCAGTGTAATAGTGAGACCCCACAGCGGCCCCCAGGGCATTAGTGAGACCCCACAGCGGCCCCCAGTGTAAAAGTGACAATTCACAGCGCCTGCCAGTGTATTAGTGAGACCCCCCAGCAGCCCCAAGGGTAATGGTCAGAGCCCATAGCGGCCCCCAGTGTATTAGTGAGATCTCGCAGTGGCCCCTAGTGTAATAGTGAGACCCCACAGCGGCCCCCAGTGTATTACTGACAATGCACAGTGGTCCCTAGTTTATTATTGACACCCCACAGCGGCTCCTAGTATAACAGTGACACCCCACAGCGGCCCCCAGTATATTAATGTGACCCCACAGCGGCCCCAAGTGGATTAGTGAGACCCCACAGCGGCCCCAAGTGGATTAGTGAGACCCCACAGCGGCCCCCAGTGTATTAGTGAGACCCCACAGCAGCCCCTAGTATAATACTGAGACCCCACAGCGGCCCACAGTGTATTAGTGAGACCCGACAGTGGCCCCTAGTGTAATAGTGAGACCCCACAGCGGCCCCCAGTGTATTACGGACACTCCGAAGAGGCCCCCAGTGTATTAGTGTGACTCCACAGCGGCCGCAAGTGTAATAGTAAGACCCCACAGTGGCCCCTAGTGTAATAGTGAGAACCCACAGCCGCCCCCAGTGTCATAGTGAGACCCCACAGTGGCCCCCAGTGTAATACTGAGACCCCACAGCAGCCTCCAGTGTAATAGTGAGGCCCCACAGAGGCCCCCAGTGTATTATCGAGACCCCACAGCGGCCTTAGTGTATTACTGAGACCCCACAGCGGCCCCCCGTGTATTAGTGACACCCCACAGCAGCCACCAGTGTATTAGTGACAACCCACAACAGCCCCTAGTGTATTATTGGCACCCCACAGCGGCCCCTAGTGTAATAGTGAGACCGCACAGCGGCCCCCAGTGTATTAGTGACTATCCACAGCGGCCTACAGTGTATGAGTGAGACCACACAGCGGCCCCTAGTGTATTAGTGAATAGAAGAAAGAGGTTCTCAGCAGCACAGCATATATCCTCACATAGAGCCAGGCAAGACAGTGTGCAAACGCCAGTCAAGAAGCCTAAACCAGAGAGGCTCCGGGGGTGCAATCCAGATAAAGAAAATAGTGACTGGCAGCATTCAGCAATGTAGAAAAATACAAGATTTATTTCCCCATTACAAAAATTTCGGCAACGTTTCGGTCGCAATGGACCTTCCTCAAGCCAAGGCTTGAGGAAGGTCCATTGCGACCGAAACGTTGCCGAAATTTTTGTAATGGGGAAATAAATCTTGTATTTTTCTACATTGCTGAATGCTGCCAGTCACTATTTTCTTTACCTAGTGTATTAGTGAGACCACACAGCGGCCCCCAGTGTATTAGTGACTCTCCACAGTGGTCCACAGTGTATGAGTGACACCACACAGCGGCCCCCAGTGTATTAGTAAGACTATACAGCGGCCCCCAGTGTAATAGTGAGACCCCAAAGCGGCCCCCAGGGCATTAGTGAGACCCCACAGCGGCCTCAAGTGTAATACTGAAACCCCACAGCGGCCCCAAGTGGATTAGTGAGACCCCACAGCGGCCCCCAGTGTATTAGTGAGACCCCACAGCGGCACCCAGTGTATTAGTGAGACCCCACAGCGGCCCCCATTGTATTAGTGAGACTCCACAGCAGCCCCTAGTATAATACTGAGACCACACAGCGGCCCCAAGTGTAATAGTTAGACCCCACAGAGGCCCCCAGTTAATTAGTGAGACCCCACAGCGGCCCCCTATTGTAATAGTGAGACCCCACAGAAGCCACTAGTATAATACTGAGACTCCACAGCGGCCCCCAGTGTATTAGTGAGACCCCACAGTGGCCCGTAGTGTAATATTGAGACCCCACAGCGGCCCCCAGTGTATTAGTGAGACCCCACAGCAGCCCCCAGTGTAATACTGAGACTCCACAGCGGCCCCCAGTGTAATAGTGAGAGCCCATAGCGGCCCCCAGAGTATTAGTGAGACCCCACAGCAGCCCCCAGTATATTAGTGACAATGCACAGCGGCCCCCAGTGTCTTATTGGCACCCCACAGCGGCCCCTAGTGTAATAGTGAGACCACACAGCAGCCCCCAGTGTATTAGTGACTCTCCACAGCGGCCCACAGTGTATGAGTGACACCATACAGCGGCCCCCAGTGTATTAGTGAGACTCTACAGCGGCCCCCAGTGTAATAGTGAGACCCCAAAGCGGCCCCCAGGGCATTAATGAGACCCCACAGCGGCCCCCGGTGTAATAGTGACACTTCACAGCGCCTGCCAGTGTATTAGTGAGACCCCACAGCAGCCCCAAGTGTAATACTGAAACCCCACAGCGGCCCCCAGTGTAATGGTGAGAGCCCATAGTGGCCCCCAGTGTATAAGTGAGACCTCGCAATGGCCCCTAGTGTAATAGTGAGACCCCACAGCGGCCCCCAGTGTATTAGTGACAATGCACAGCGGCTCCTAGTGTATTATTGGCACCCCACAGTGGCCCCTAGTGCAATATTGAGACCACACAGCGGCCCCCAGTGTATTAGTGACTCTCCACAGCGGCCCACAGTGTATGAGTGACACCACACAGCGGCCCCTTAGTGTATTAGTGAGACTCTACAGCGGCCCCCAGTGTAATAATGAGACCCCACATCGGCCCCCAGGGCATTAGTGAGACCCCACAGTGGCCCCCGGTGTATTAGTGAAACCCCACAGCAGCCCTCAGTGTAATACTGAGACCCCACAGCGGCCCCCAGTGTAATAGTGAGAGCCCATAGCGGCCCCCAGAGTATTAGTGAGACCTCACAGTGGCCCCCAGTGTATTAGTGACACCCCACAGCGGCCCCTATTCTATTGGTGAGACCCCACAGCAGCCCCCAGTGTATTAGTGACAATGCACAGCGGCCCCACGTGTATTATTGGCACCCCACAGCGGCCCCTAGTGTAATAGTCAGACCACACAGCGGCCCCCAGTGTATTAGTGACTCTCCACAGCGGCCCACAGTGTATGAGTGACACCACACAGCGGCCCCCAGTGTATTAGTGAGACCCCACAGCGGCCCCCAGGGCATCAGTGAGACCCCACAGCGGCCCCCAGTGTAATAGTGACAATTCACAGCGCCTGCCAGTGTATTAGTGAGACCTCACAGCACCCCATGTGTAATACTGAAACCCCTCAGCGGCCCCCAGTGTAATGGTGAGACCCCACAGCGGCCCCCAGTGTATTACTGACAATGCACAGTGGTCCCTAGCTTATTACTGACACCCAACAGCGGCTCCAAGTATAATAGTGACACTCCACAGCGGCCCCCAGTATATTAATGTGACCCCACAGCGGCCCCAAGTGGAATAGAGAGACCCCACAGCGGCCCCCAGTGTATTAGTGAGACCCCACAGCAGCCCCTAGTATAATACTGAGACCCCAAAGCGGCCCCCAGTGTATTAGTGAGACCCCACAGAGGCCCCTAGTATAATAGTGAGACCCCACAGCGGCCCCCAGTGTATTACGGACACTCCGTAGAGGCCCCCAGTGTATTACTGTAACTCCACAGCAACCCCAAGTGTAATAGTTGGACCCCACAGCGGCCCCCAGTGTATTAGTGAGACCCCACAGTGGCCTCTCGCGTAATAGTGAGAACCCACAGCCGCCCCCAGTGTAATAGTGAGACCCCACAGTGGCCCCCAGTGTAATAGTGAGACCCCACAGCAGCCTCCAGTGTAATAGTGAGGCCCCACAGAGGCCCCCAGTATATTATGGAGACCCCACAGTGGCCTTATTGTATTACTGAGACCCCACAGCGGCCCCCAGTTTAATAGTGAGACGCCACAGTGGCCCCAGTGTATTACTGAGACCCCACAGCGGACCCTAGTGTATTAGTATGACCGCACTACGGCCCCTAGTGTATTAGTGAGACCCCACAGCAGCCACCAATGTATTAGTGACAACCCACAACAGCCCCCAGTGTATTAGTGACAATGCACAGCGGCCCCTAGTGTATTATTGGCAGCCCACAGCGACCCTTAGTGTATGAGTGAGACCACGCAGCGGCCCCCAGTGTATTAGTGACTCTCCACAGCGGCCCACAGTATAAGAGTGACACCACACAGCGGCCCCCAGTGTATTAGTGAGACTATACAGCGACTCCCAGTGTAATAGTGAGACCCCACAGCGGCCCACAGGGCAATAGTGAGACCCCACAGCGGCCCCCGCTGTAAAAGTGACACTTCACAGCACCTGCCAGTATATTAGTGAGGCCCCAAGTGTAATACTGAGACCCCACAGCGGCCCCCAGTGTAATAGTGAGACCTCGCAGTGGCCCCTAGTGTAATAGTGAGACCCCACAGAGGCCCCCAGTGTATTAGTGAGACCTCGCAGTGGCCCCTAGTGTAATAGTGAGACCCCACAGAGGCCCCCAGTGTATTAGTGACAATGCACAGTGGCCCTAGTTTATTATTGACACCCCACAGCGGCTCCTAGTGTAATAGTGACACTCCACAGCTGCCCCAGTATATTATTGTGACCCCACAGCGGCCCCCAGTATATTAGTGTGACCCCACAGCGGCCCCCAGTGTATTAGTGTGACCCCACAGCTGCCCCAAGTGGATTAGTGAGACCCCACAGCGGCCCCCAGTGTATTAGTGAGACCCCACAGCGGCCCCCATTGTATTAGTGAGACCCCACAGCAGCCCCCAGTGTATTAGTGACTCTCCAAAGCGGCCCCCAGTGTAATAGTGAGAGACCATAGCGGCCCCCAGTGTATTAGTGAGACCTCGCAGTGGCCCCTAGTGTAATAGTGAGACCCCACAGAGGTCCCCAGTGTATTAGTGACAATGCACAGTGGCCCTAGTTTATTATTGACACCCCACAGCAGCTCCTAGTGTAATAGTGACACTCCACAGCGGCCCCAGTATATTATTGTGACCCCACAGCGGCCCCCAGTATTTTAGTGTGACCCCACAGCGACCCCCAGTGTATTAGTGTGACCCCACAGCTGCCCCAAGTGGATTAGTGAGACCCCACAGCGGCCCCTAGTGTATTAGTGAGACCCCACAGCGGCCCCCATTGTATTAGTGAGACCCCACAGCAGCCCCCAGTGTATTAGTGACTCTCCAAAGAGGCCCCCAGTGTAATAGTGAGAGACCATAGCGGCCCCCAGTGTAATAGTGAGACCCCACAGCGGCCCCCAGTGTATTACTGACAATGCACAGTGGTCCCTAGTTTATTATTGACACCCCACAGCAGCTCCTAGTGTAACAGTGACACTCTACAGCGGCCCCCAGTATATTAATGTGACCCCACAGCGGCCCCAAGTGGATTAGTGAGACCCCACAGCGACCCCCAGTGTATTAGTGAGACCCCACAGCAGCCCCCAGTATAATACTGAGACCCCACAGCGGCCCCCAGTGTATTAGTGAGACCCCACATTGGCCTCTAGTGTAATAGTGAGACCCCACAGCGGCCCCCAGTGTATTACGGACACTCCGCATAGGCCCCCAGTGTATTAGTGTGACTCCACAGCGGCCCCCAGTGTACTAGTAAGACCCCACAGTGGCCCCTAGTGTAATAGTGAGAACCCACAGCCGCCAGTGTAACAGTGAGACCCCACAGTGGCCCCCAGTGTATTAGTGACACCCCACAGCGGCCCCTAGTGTATTAGAGAGACCCCACAGCAGCCCCATGTGTAATACTGAAACCCCCCTGCGGCCCCCAGTGTAATGGTGAGAGCCCATAGCGGCCCCCAGTGTATTAGTGAAACATCGCAGTGGCCCCTAGTGTAATAGTGAGACCCCACAGCGGCCCCTAGTGTATTACTGACAATGCACAGTGGTCCCTAGCTTATTACTGACACCCCACAGCAGCTCCTAGTATAATAGTGACACTCCACAGCGGCCCTCAGTATATTAATGTGACCGCACAGCGGCCCCAAGTGGATTAGTGAGACCCCACAGCGGCCCCCAGTGTATTAGTGAGACCCCACAGCAGCCCCTAGTATAATACTGAGACCCCACAGCGGCCCCCAGTGTATTAGTGAGACCCCACAGTGGCCCCTAGTGTAATAGTGAGACCCCACAGCGGCCCCCAGTGTATTACGGACACTCCGCAGAGGCCCCCAGTGTATTAGTGTGACTCCACAGCGGCCCCAAGTGTAATAGTTAGACCCAACAGAGGCCCGCAGTGTATTATGGAGACCCCAAAGCGGCCTTAGTGTATTATTGAGACCCCACAGCGGCCCCCAGTTTAATAGTGAGACTCCACAGTGGCCCCAGTGTATTACTGAGACCCCACAGCGGACCCTGGTGTATTAGTATGACAGCACTACGGCCCCTAGTGTATTAGTGAGACCCCACAGCAGCCACCAGTGTATTAGTGACAACCCACAACAGCCCCTAGTGTATTAGTGACAATGCACAGCGGCCCCTAGTGTATTATTGGCACCCCACAGCGGCCCCTAGTGTAATAGTGAGACCCCACAGCGGCCCCCAGTGTAATTGTGAGACCACACAGCGGCCCCCAGTGTTTTAGTGACTCTCCACAGCGGCCCACAGTATATGAGTGACACCACACAGCGGCCCCCAGTGTATTAGTGAGACTATACAGCGGCCCCCAGTTTAATAGTGAAACCCCACAGCGACCCCCAGGGAATTAGTGAGACCCCACAGCGGCCCCCGGTGTAATAGTGATACTTCACAGCACCTGCCAGTATATTAGTGAGACCCCACAGCAGCCCCAAGTGTAATACTGAAACCCCACAGCGGCCCCCAGTGTAATAGTGAGAGACCATAGCGGCCCCCAGTGTATTAGTGAGACCTCGCAGTGGCCCCTAGTGTAATAGTGAGACCTCACAGAGGCCCCCAGTGTATTAGTGACAATGCACAGTGGTCCCTAGTTTATTATTGACACCCCACAGCGGCTCCTAGTATAATAGTGACACTCCACAGCGGCCCCCAGTATATTAGTGTGACCCCACAGCGGCCCCCAGTATATTAGTGTGACCCCACAGTGGCCCCCAGTGTATTAGTGTGACCCCACAGCGGCCCCAAGTGGATTAGTGAGACCCCACAGCGGCCCCCAGTGTATTAGTGAGACCCCACAGCGGCCCCCATTGTATTAGTGAGACCCCACAGCAGCCCCCAGTGTATTAGTGACTCTCCAAAGCGGCCCCCAGTTTAAAACTGAGAGACCATAGTGGCCCCCAGTTTATTAGTGAGACCTCACAGTGGCCCCTAGTGTAATAGTGAGACCCCACAGCGGCCCCCAGTGTAATGGTGAGAGCCGATAGCGGCCCCAAGTGTATTAGTGAGACCTCGTAGTGGCCCCTAGTGTAATAGTGAGACCCCACAGCGGCCCCCAGTGTATTAGTGACAATGCACAGTGGTCCCTAGTTTATTATTGACACCCCACAGCGGCTCCTAGTGTAATAGTGACACTCCACAGCGGCCCCCAGTATATTAGTGAGACCCCACAGCGGCCCCAAGTAGATTAGTGAGACCCCACAGTGGCCCCTAGTGTAATAGTGAGACCCCACAGCGGTCCCCAGTGTCTTACTGGAACTCCGCACAGGCCCCCAGTATATTAGTGTGACTCCACAGGGGCCCCAAGTGTAATAGTTAGACCCCACAGCGGCCCCCAGTGTATTAGTGAGAGCCCACAGTGGCCCCTAGTGTAACAGTGAGAACCCACAGCCGCCCCGAGTGAAATAGTGAGGCCCCACAGTGGCCCCCAGTGTAATAGTGAGGCCCCAAAGCAGCCTCCAGTGTAATAGTGAGGCCCCACAGCGGCCCCTAGTGTGTTATCGAGACCCCACAGTGGCCTTACTGTATTACTGAGACCCCACAGCGGCCCCCAGTTTAATAGTGAGACTCCACAGTGGCCCCAGTGTATTACTGAGACCCCACAGCGGCCTCTAGTGTATTAATAAGACCGCACTACGGCCCTTAGTGTATTAGTGAGACCCCACAGCAGCCACCAGTGTATTAGTGACAATGCACTGCAGCCCCTAGTGTATTATTGGCACCCCACAGCAGCCCCCAGTGTAACATTGAGACCCCACAGTGGCACCGAGTGTATTAGTGAGACCCCACAGCAGCCCCCAGTGTATTAGTGACATGAAACAGTGGCCCCTAGCGTATTAGTAACACCCCACAGAGGCCCCCAGTGTAACAGTGAGACCCCACAGAGGACCCCGATGTATTATTGAGACCCCACAGCAGTGAACGGTGCATTGGTGACACCCCACAGCGGCCTTCAGTGTAATAGTGCGACTACATAGTGGCCCCAAGTGCATTAGTGAAACCCCACAGTGGCCCCCAGTATATTAGTGACAGCTCAAGGTGGACCCCATTGTAACAATGAGACCCCACAGTGGCCCCCAGTGTAATAGTGAAACCCCACAGCGGACCCCAGTGTATTAAGGAGACCCCACAGCAGCCTCCAGTGTATTAGTGACACCCGACAGTTGCCCCCAGTGTAACATTGAGACCCCACAGTGGCACCCAGTGTAATAGTGAGACCCCACAGCAGCCACCAGTGTATTAGTGACATGAAACAGCGGCCCCTAGCGTATTAGTAACACCCCACAGTGGCCCCCAGTGTAACAGTGAGACCCCACAGCGGCTCCCAGAGTAATAGTGACACCCCACAGCATAACCTAATGGATAAGTGAGACCCCACAACAGCCACCAGTGTGCTAGTGAGAACCCACAGCGGCCCCAGTGTATTAGTGAGTCCCTACAGTGGCCCCCAGTGTATTAGTTAGAGCCCCTCCCCGCAGTGGCCCCCAGTGCAATAGTGAGACCCCACAGAGGACCCCAGTGTATTACTGAGACCCCACAGCAGTGATCGGTGCATTGGTGACACCCCACAGCGGCCTTCACTGTAATAGTGCGACTACACAATGGCCCCAAGTGCATTAGTGAAACCCCACAGTGGCCCCCAGTATATAAGTGACAGCTCCAATGAGACCCCACAGTGGCACCAGTGTATTTGTTAGACCCCCCCAGTGTAATAGTGAAACCCCACAGCGGACCCCAGTGTATTAGTGAGACCCCACAGCAGCCTCCAGTGTATTAGTAAGACCCCACAGCTGCCCATAGTCTAATAGTGACACCCCACAGCTGCCCACAGTGTAATAGTGAGACCCCACAGTGGCCCCCAGTGTAATAATGAGACCCCACAGCAGCCTCCAGTGTATTAGTAAGACCCCACAGCTGCCCATAGTCTAATAGTGACACCCCACAGCGGCCCACAGTATAATACTGAGACCCAAAAGCAGCCCTCAATGTATTAGTGACACCCCACAGCGGCCCCAGTGTATTAGTGACACCCGACAGCGCCCCCCAGTGTAACAGTGGGACCCCAAAGCGGCCCCCAGTGTAATAGTGAGACCCCACAGCAGCCCCCAATATATTAGTGACACCCCACAGCGGCCCCCAGTGTATTAGTGACACCCCAAAGCGGCCTCCAGCGTATTAGTAAGACCCCACAGCTGCCCATAGTGTAATAGTGAGAAGCCACAGCTGCCCACAGTGTAATAGTGACACGCCACAGTGGCCCCCATTGTAATAGTGAGACCGCACAGCAGCCCTCATTGTAATAATAGGATCCCACAGCGGCCCACAGTGTATTATCGAGACCCCACAGCAGCCCCACTGTACTAGTGAGACCCTACAGCGGCCCCCAGTGTAATAGTGAGACTCCACAGTAACCCGAAGGGTATTTGTAAAACCCCACAGCGGCCCCCAGTGTAATAGTGAGACCCCACAGCAGCCCCCAATAAATCAGTGAGACCCTACAGTGGCCCCCAGTGTATTAGTGACACCCCACAGTGGCCCCTAGTGTAATAGTGAGACCCCACAGCGGCCCCCAGTGTATTACGGACACTCCGCAGAGGCCCCCAGTGTATTAGTGTGACTCCACAGCGGCCCCAAGTGTAATAGTTAGACCCCACAGCGGCCCCCAGTGTATTAGTGAGACCCCACAGTGGCCCCCAGTGTAATAGTGAGAACCCACAGCCGCCCCCAGTGTAATAGTGAGACCCCACAGTGGCCTCTAGTGTAATAGTGAGGCCCCACAGAGGCCCCCAGTGTATTATGGAGACCCCACAGCGGCCTTAGTGTATTACTGAGACCCCACAGCGGCCCCCAGTTTAATAGTGAGACTCCACAGTGGCCCCAGTGTATTACTGAGACCCCACAGCGGACCCTAGTGTATTAGTATGACCGCCCTACGGCCCCTAGTGTATTAGTGAGACCCCACAGCAGCCACCAGTGTATTAGTGACAACCCACAACAGCCCCCAGTGTATTAGTGACAATGCACAGCGGCCCCTAGTGTATTATTGGCACCCCACAGCGGCCCCTAGTGTAATAGTGAGACCACACAGCGGCCCCCAGTGTATTAGTGACTCTCCACAGTGGCCCACAGTATATGAGTGACACCACACAGCGGCCCCCAGTGTATTAGTGAGACTCTACAGCGGCCCACAGTGTAATAGTGAGACCCCAAAGCGGCCCCCAGGGCATTAGTGAGACCCCACAGCGGCCCCCGGTGTAATAGTGACACTTCACAGCGCCTGGCAGTATATTAGTGAGACCCCACAGCAGCCCCAAGTGTAATACTGAAACCCCACAGCGGCCCCCAGTGTAATAGTGAGAGACCATAGCGGCCCCCAGTGTATTAGTGAGACCTCGCAGTGGCCCCTAGTGTAATAGTGAGACCCCACAGCGGCCCCAAGTGGATTAGTGAGAGACCATAGCGGCCCCCAGTATATTAATGTGACCCCACAGCGGCCCCAAGTGGATTAGTGAGACCCCACAGCGGCCCCAAGTGGATTAGTGAGACCCCACAGCGGCCCCCAGTGTAATAGTGAGACCCCACAGCAGCCCCCAATAAATCAGTGAGACCCTACAGTGGCCCCCAGTGTATTAGTGACACCCCACAGTGGCCCCTAGTGTAATAGTGAGACCTCACAGCGGCCCCCAGTGTATTACGGACACTCCGCAGAGGCCCCCAGTGTATTAGTGTGACTCCACAGCGGCCCCAAGTGTAATAGTTAGACCCCACAGCGGCCCCCAGTGTATTAGTGAGACCCCACAGTGGCCCCTAGTGTAATAGTGAGAACTCACAGCCGCCCCCAGTGTAATAGTGAGACCCCACAGTGGCCCCCAGTGTAATAGTGAGACCCCACAGCAGCCTCCAGTGTAATAGTGAGGCCCCACAGAGGCCCCCAGTGTATTATGGAGACCCCACAGCGGCCTTAGTGTATTACTGAGACCCCACAGCGGCCCCCAGTTTAATAGTGAGACTCCACAGTGGCCCCAGTGGACTGGGAGGACTCCCCTTTTCCCACCTTAGCTCCCCACTATCTTATAAAATAAATCAACACAACAACTTGCTGGCGTTTTACGTGGGTAGGCCACAGCTTTATTGATTTTCTCTTTCAACCAAACAACTTTATAACTTTCCCTCTTCCATGCCGCTTAAACTGCTTCGTAACTTTTTTAACTTTAAACGCGAAATAACCAGGCATAAGAAAGCTCCATAATGGGCCTGTACAGCCCTTCCATCCATTGCTGGCATGGAAAGAAATTTACCGCCTAAACTTAAGCTGTGACAACTTCATAACAGACCTAACTCCTACCATAATGCCTGTCTCACCTCCCCTTTGTCATAAAGGGCGGGTGGGTGGGCGTCTTCCTTCTTCTTCTCCTTCTGCAAACTGACTCCTCCTCTTCCTCCCCTTCTCTTTCCAATCACTCCAAACCCCCTCCCTGGTCGCTTCCTTCCTCTCCATTCTAAAACCCCGCCTCCCAGTCCCCCACAGCTTCGTTAGGCACTCTGCTGTTTCTTAGACTGGGAGGACTTCCTTTTCCCACCTTAGCTCCCCACTATCTTATAAAATAAATCAACACAACAACTTGCTGGCGTTTTACGTGGGTAGGCCACAGCTTTATTGATTTTCTCTTTCAACCAAACAACTTTATAACTTTCCCTCTTCCATGCCGCTTAAACTGCTTCGTAACTTTTTTAACTTTAAACGCGAAAGAACCAGGCATAAGAAAGCCCCATAATGGGCCTGTACAGCCCTTCCATCCATTGCTGGCATGGAAAGAAATTTACCGCCATGAAGGATGCAGTATAACCCTATACTGCACTCCGCCCCCCACATGCCAGCCACAACGCCTCCTCTACCCCGTCCTGCAATCCTAACAGAAATGTGTCGGTGCCAATATCGCTAAGGTGTACACCGTCACCTCTGAACATACCTATCTCTCTCTTCTCTAACTCCCAGTGTCTAATAGCTACCCCCCCTATAGACTGAACAAACCTCGACATTTTAAAATTAACATTTCTCCTTGCTCTTTCTATCGCTTCCATATCCCGCGCTTCTCTCCAGAACCTTCTGGCCACAATATCTGACCAAACTAAAATAACTTTATTAAAAAAAATTTTAAAACGACATAAATCTTCTTTCATTAACGTCAACAATTCTCCCACTTTCATCTTCCCCAAATCGTTTCCACCCGCGTGGATTACCAAAACAACTCTGTCCGGAGACCGCCTGCTGACTTGCAGTACCTCGTGGAGCAGCCCGGTCCATTTTAACCCTCGTATGCCGTGCCATTGCACGCATACGTCCATTTGTCCCAGATGGGCACCCATCGGCCTTGCTCTGGCCCTCTTCTCGGCCCAATATATGTATGAGTGGCCCAATACCCACACTGTCCAGTTTGAACCTGTAGAATAAATCAAGAACACAGGGAAGAAATGTCCCCAACATCAACCTCATAACCATTTTTTACAATACCCTCAAATCCGGCCTTACATAGGACCGGTATGCCTCCGACTTCCACCTACCGACCCTTTTTACTTCCTCACTCCGTAAACCGCATACAAAAGCTGACGTGGCCGCTCCAATTCTAAATGAATGAGAACCAAAATCGTTCGGCGCAAAACCCAGACTTTTTAGGCATGACCTCATTACCGCCGTGAACTGGTACCTTGTTAATGGAGCACCCGCCGCGTGCACCAACAGCGGGCCGTCCCCGCTGTGGTGTACCATAAAGTCCCTTACTAACCTTACTGGGCACCACTCTGTCCCCAGCGCTCCTATTCGCAACCATTCCCCCGCTCCGTACACGTCCATTTTCGATTTTCTTATACGAATTTTAACATCGTCGCTCCCGACCAAAACATCCGAAAATTGAAGACCTCCCGGCTTATTTCTACTCGCCGAGACCAGTTCCCCCAGCCGTAAAGCCGCAAAAAAGGCCAAGGAAAAAGCCGCTCTAAAAAGCGTCGCTTCTTCCACGTTCACGCATACTGACCCCATGGTTTTCATCATCACGCAAAGCAGCTCGAAAGTGATCGGGCGTCTCCCATCCCGAGAAAACTTCTCTTTTCTCCATCCTTTCAGTATCTGTGTAAAAACGAAATCTTTTGTCACGTCGCGACTCCCGTGTAGGCGTAACAAAAACGCTATCGCCGATACGTGTTTTTTCGCCGCATCCGCCGACGCTCCAAGCCCACGCAGGTTCGCCAATATATCCAACGTTACCGCTCTAGCCTGTTCCGAGTTCGGAAAAACCTCCCCGGCGACCTCAAACCACTGTTTCCAAATTGCGTTATACCGTCTCCAAGTGGCCTCGGTTACCGACTTACGAACCAGATTCAGGAGCTCCTTTCTATTATTTGCCATAAGAAAGCAGGGCAACATACCCCCTCGATGTCCGCCGTCGGGTGAAGCTCCCTGAATTTCGACATCTGGAATCGAGAAAGAGCGTCAGCTTTGTTATTCAAGTGTCCTGGGACATGGTTCGCTTTGAACTTTATGTTATGCTGTAAGCAACACAAAACCAAATGGCGTAACGCCGCCAATACCAGTTTGGAAGCCGAAGACTGTTTATTCACCGCTCTCACCACCGTCTGGTTATCCGACCAAAAACATATACTTCTGTTGGCCAAAACCGGGCCCCATAGTTCAATGGCGACCATGATGGGAAAAATTTCCAGCAGTGCTATATCTCTTGTCCATCCTCTTTCAACCCAGGCCTCCGGCCACCCGGAGTTACACCACCTGTTACCAAAGATCACACCAAAACCGCAGGCTCCGGATGCGTCAGATACTAACCCTAACTCTTCGTTGTCCACTTCCTCCCGTTGGCAAATGACCTGCCCATTGAAAGTTTCGAGGAAAACCTTCCAAATGTGCAGATCCGCCTTCATTTCCTTTGTCACCCTGACAAAATGATGAGGCTCCCTTGCCCCTTTCGTTGCCAAAGACAATCGCCTTGAAAACGCGCGACCCATGGGGATGACCCGACACGCAAAATTTAGCAGACCCAGAAGCACCTGCATTTGATGCAGTGTGACTTTCCGCGCCGTACTAACCGTCTCCACCATTTGACGCAACCGCGTGATTTTTTCTTCCGGTAAACAAAAAAACCATTTCCCTCGTATCGATCTCGATACCTAAAAACTCCAAAGATGTCACTGGCCCGACCGTTTTTTCCGCCGACAGGGGGACGCCTGCTCTTCTCATCAGCTTCTGAAAAGATGCCAACAAAAAACCACATACGCCTGCTTCGGGGGGCCCCACGAATAAAAAATCGTCAAGATAATGTAAGACCGAAGGGATGCCCATCTCGAATCTAAGCATCCACTCTAAGAACGAGCTGAAAACCTCAAAATAATAGCACGAAATCGAGCATCCCATCGGTAAACACATGTCGACAAAATAGTAACCTTCTATTCTACACCCCAAAAGGTGGAAACAATCGGGGTGTACCGGCAGCAAACGGAACGCTGATTCAATGTCAGCCTTGGCTAACATTGCGCCAGCTCCGGCCCGTCGAACTAGATACACAGCCCGATCGAAAGACGCGTACGACACTGCCGCTTGCTCTTTCGTAATCCCATCGTTGACTGAATCTCCTGCCGGAAACGATAAATGATGGATAAGCCGAAACTTGCCCGGTTCCTTCTTCGGGACCAGACCCAAAGGCGAAACCCGCAAGTTCCCGAATGGGGGTTCCCGAAATGGGCCCGCCATCCGACCCAATTCCACCTCCTTCAGTAACTTCTCCATCACTAATTCTTTATTTTCGCGGGCCGATTTTAGATTGCCGCTGAGCCTAAGGGAACAAGACGGGTTATGCGGTATCCGGAAGCCCTCCGTAAAACCCGCTCTAATTAGTTTTGACTCCTGCGTCCTGCGGTACCTGACGAGCCACTGCTCCAGGTACCTGACGTTCACCGGGGTTCGCTCCTGCGCCGGGCACCCCTGGTGTAGCTGCTGCTCTCTGTCGTCTAAAGCACCGTACTGCGGAGTGCGCTCCTCCGCATACTGAGCACTCGTGACGAAATTTGCACGAGGCGTAGAATCGGCAATGACCTTCGTTAAAGGCCCAACACGACCCGGAGGGTTTTGGGGCCACAGGTGCCTGCTGTCCACTGGCCCCTGTGGCGGTCCCCTGAAAAAACGGCTTCACCGGCTTTTGCGATAGAATAAGCTGGATCCATACATCCGTTGCCTTCGTGGCCCAGCTTATGTTCTTCATACCCGAAATACGACGACGAAAATCCTCGTCGTACCGCCACCACGCCGACCCTCCGTGTAGTTTATACGCACTGTGAATGGTGTTTATATACACCAATAATTCGGGACCTTTTTGAGGACTATTTTGACACGCTACGTGCGCCAGAATCAAAAACGCCTGTAGCCAATTACCAAACGTCTTAGCCACTTTTGCTTTTTTATCGGTCCCGCGCTCCGAGAACCGCTCCTTGTCGACGGCAATATGCTCCACCGACAGTAGTGACCATATGTCAACATATAAACCATTCTTAATCTTTTCCGTCAACTCTTCTGTCAAACCCACCCCCAGAGGGGCTACCCCGCAGAATAGAGTGTCTGCGAACTTCAAACCATCACTTCCTGACTCTTCGCCCCTACGACTCGCCCCTTGCGAGCTCTCGGGTGCGTGAGCCAAACCTTTTTCCACATCAAAACGATGTACCAGCGCTTTAAGCGCACCCATAAACTCTTCGTTACTCTTATCACTTGACGTTAAAGAGACATCCCAGACATTCTTATAGTGTGACTCACCCGCCTTGTTCCTCCCTGGTCCCGCCATGAGGAAGCTCGGGCCGGGTGGCGTTGATGTACGATCCCGCCTCTGGCCTGCGTGTCGTTCCGATCCCAATTCATGGGTGACACCACGGCTCCTCTGGCTTTGTGCACTGGAGGCCCTACCGGCCGAAGATGCCAAATTATGCCTGATGTTGCGGGCAGCGTACCTATTATCTGTGGAAGAAGCCGGCGAGAGAGATGAAGTATCACGTGAAACCCGAGCGCCCCGCTCGCGGCCACTGCGCCTATCGTATGCAACCGCCGCTTCTGCCCTTCTCTGCGCGTCCAATACGGGGGTCCTTCCTTTCCAACCACGATCCTCTGGAGATGCCGAAGAGCTAGTAGCTACACGCGCTCTCCTACTTGGCCTAACCCGCTGCGCCCCCTTTTCGCGCCTTCGCTCCCCCGTCTCATAATACTTACCTCGCCCTGCTGCATGTTCCTCCATACCGCGCCAACTTGCTCGCTCTGCTGCCGAGCTGCCCGGTGAGCGCCCGCCTGTGCGCCGCTCGTACCGCTCGCCCTGCCCTCTTCCGGGTGTCCTTACTGCTGCTAGTGCCTGCCGCTGTACAAAAAACCCTCGCCCCTCCCCCACCCTCCCACCCTCGGGCAAAGGGGCTGTTGCCAACGCCCCATGCGCACTCCTTACAGATGCTCCGCTGTCTACACTATCTTCACTGTCCCTACACTCCCTTCCCCTTACACTCCTAAAGACTCTCTTTGTAGTGCGACCCCCCCCCCTTCCCCCTGCGCTACCTCCACTTTGCTCTTCCTCACCACCACTAACTTCATCCGGGCTGAAAAGGGGCTCGCTGCCGTAGCCCCCTGTGGCCTCTTTCAGTAGTGCAGGCCTCCTGCCGGGACTACTTCCGGCTCGCGGATCCCTCCGCCTGTTGAGGGAGACACGTGTCCCGGTCTCCATCTCCCTGCACACCTGCACAGCCGCGGGCCTCCCCTTGCCCGCGCTGGACTTACCCGACCTCTGCACCGCTCCTCCGCTCCTGGTGAGTGTACCTCCGGCCTCCGGTCCCATTGCGACTCCACTCCTGCGATCCCCCCGCCTGGCTGCGTCCGCCGGGCGCTGCGACCGCGCCGCTCCACTCCCGCACGCTCCCGCTGCTCTCGGACTGCTTCTGCCCCCCTTCTTTGCTGCTGGGCTGGGGCTCAATCTTGTTGGTGGTTGTCTTCTTCTTTGCGGTCTCCCACGTGGATCTGCGCCGCTGCTCTCCACTGGTGGCTCTTCCTCTGCTCTCACCTCCGGTACCGCCGCCGCCGCCGTTCCGGACTCTTCGGCCATCTTCATGAGCCACTGGGGACCCTGGCTGGCCACCGCTTCTCGAATCTGCTGCACCAACTGCTCCATGTTCAATCTTGCTTGCAGACCTCTTGCTTGCAGACGTCTTCCTTCTTCTTCTCCTTCTGCAAACTGACTCCTCCTCTTCCTCCCCTTCTCTTTCCTATCACTCCAAACCCCCTCCCTGGTCGCTTCCTTCCTCTCCATTCTAAAACCCCGCCTCCCAGTCCACCACAGCTTCGTTAGGCACTCTGCTGTTTCTTATATTACTGAGACCCCACAGCGGAGATAGTGGAATTAGTATGACCGCACTACGGCCCCTAGTGTATTAGTGAGACCCCACAGCAGCCACCAGTGTATTAGTGACAACCCACAACAGCCCCCAGTGTATTAGTGACAATGCATAGCGGCCCCTAGTGTATTATTGGCACCCCACAGCGGCCCCTAGTGTAATAGTGAGACCCCACAGCGGCCCCCAGTGTAATAGTGAGACCACACAGCGGCCCCCAGTGTATTAGTGACTCTCCACAGCGGCCCACAGTATATGAGTGACACCACACAGCGGCCCCCAGTGTATTAGTGAGACTATACAGCGGCCCCCAGTGTAATAGTGAGACCCCACAGCGGCCCCGAGGGCATTAGTGAGACCCCACAGCGGCCCCCGGTGTAACAGTGACACTTCACAGCGCCTGCCAGTATATTAGTGAGACCCCACAGCAGCCCCAAGTGTAATACTGAAACCCCACAGCGGCCCCCAGTGTAATAGTGAGAGACCATAGCGGCCCCCAGTGTATTAGCGAGACCTCGCAGTGGCCCCTAGTGTAATAGTGAGACCCCACAGAGGCCCCCAGTGTATTAGTGACAATGCACAGTGGTCCCTAGTTTATTATTGACACCCCACAGCGGCTCCTAGTGTAATAGTGAGACCCCACAGCGGCCCCCAGTGTAATGGTGAGAGCCGATAGCGGCCGCAAGTGTATTAGTGAGACCTCGCAGTGGCCCCTAGCGTAATAGTGAGACCCCACAGCGGCCCCCAGTGTATTAGTGACAATGCACAGTGGTCCCTAATTTATTATTGACACCCTACAGCGGCTCCTAAAGTAATAGTGACACTCCACAGCAGCCCCCAGCATATTAGTTAGACCCCACAGCGGCCCCAAGTAGATTAGTGAGACCCCACAGTGGCCCCCAGTGTATTAGTGAGACCCCACAGCGGCCCCCATTGTAAAAGTGAGACCCCACAGCAGCCCCTAGTATAATACTGAGACCCCACAGCGGCCCCAAGTGTAATAGTTAGAGCCCACAGCGGCCCCCAGTTAATATGTGAGACCCCACAGCGGCCCCCTATTGTAATAGTGAGACCCCACAGCAGCCCCTAGTATAATACTGAGACCCCACAGCGGCCCACAGTGTATTAGTGAGACCCCACAGTGGCCCCTAGTGTAATAGTGAGACCCCACAGCGGCCCCCAGTGTATTACTGACACTCCGCACAGGCCCCCAGTATATTAGTGTGACTCCACAGGGGCCCCAAGTGTAATAGTTAGACCCCACAGCGGCCCCCAGTGTATTCGTGAGACCCCACAGTGGCCCCTAGTGTAATAGTGAGAACCCACAGTGGCCCCCATTGTAATAGTGAGACCCCACAGCAGCCTCCAGTGTAATAGTGAGGCCCCAGAGAGGCCCCCAGTGTATTATGGAGACCCCACAGCGGCCTTAGTGTATTACTGAGACCCCACAGCGGCCCCCAGTTTAATACTGAGACCCCACAGCGGCCCCTAGTGTATTAGTGAGACCCCACAGTGGCCCCTAGTGTAATAGTGAGACCCCACAGCGGCCCCCAGTGTATTACGGACACTCCGCAGAGGCCCCCAGTGTATTAGTGTGACTCCACAGCGGCCCCAAGTGTAATAGTTAGACCCCACAGCGGCCCCCAGTGTATTAGTGAGACCCCACAGCGGTCCCTAGTGTAATAGTGAGAACCCACAGCCGCCCCCAGTGTAATAGTGAGACCCCACAGTGGCCCCCAGTGTAATAGTGAGACCCCACAGCAGCCTCCAGTGTAGTAGTGAGGCCCCACAGAGGCCCCCGGTGTATTATGGAGACCCCACAGCGACCTTAGTGTATTACTGAGACCCCACAGCGGCCCCCAGTTTAATAGTGAGACTCCACAGTGGCCCCAGTGTATTACTGAGACCCCACAGCGGCCCCTAGTGTATTAGTATGACCGCACTACGGCCCCTAGTGTATTAGTGAGACCCCACAGCAGCCACCAGTGTATTAGTGACAACCCACAACAGCCCCCAGTGTATTAGTGACAATGCACAGCGGCCCCTAGTGTATTATTGGCACCCCACAGCGGCCCCTAGTGTAATAGTGAGACCCCACAGCGGCCTTCAGTGTATTACGGACACTCCGCAGAGGCCCCCAGTGTATTAGTGTGACTCCACAGCGGCCCCAAGTGTAATAGTTAGACCCCACAGCGGCCCCCATTGTATTAGTGAGACCCCACAGTGGTCCCTAGTGTAATAGTGAGAACCCACAGCCGCCCCCAGTGTAATAGTGAGACCTCACAGTGGCCCCCAGTGTAATAGTGAGACCCCACAGCAGCCTCCAGTGTAATAGTGAGGCCCCACAGAGGCCCCCACTGTATTATGGAGACCCCACAGTGGCCTTAGTGTATTACTGAGACCCCACAGCGGCCCCCAGTTTAATAGTGAGACTCCACAGTGGCCCCAGTGTATTACTGAGACCCCACAGCGGCCCCTAGTGTATTAGTATGACAGCACTACGGCCCCTAGTGTATTATTGGCACCCCACAGCGGCCCCTAGTGTAATAGTGAGACCACACAGCGGCCCCCAGTGTATTAGTGACTATCCACAGCGGCCCACAGTGTATGACTGACACCACACAGAGGCCCCCAGTGTATTAGTGAGACTCTACAGCAGCCCCCAGTGTAATAGTGAGACCCCACAGCGGCCCCCAGGGCATTAGTGAGACCCCACAGTGGCCCCCGGTGTAATACACCCCACAGCGGCCCCCAGTGTATTAGTGAGACCCCACAGCAGCCCCCAGAGTATTAGTGAGACTAAGGAACACAGAGTGCATAACGAAGCTGTGGGGGACTGGGAGGCGGGGTAATTGAAGTAAAAGGAAGGAAGCGACCAGGGAGGGGTGATGCGGTGAGAGGAAGGAGAGAGGGAGGAAGAGGAGGAGTCAGTGCTCAGAAGAGAGAAGAAGTGAGAAGACGTACCAGGACACGGCTGCAATCAAGAAGGAAGATGGAGCATCTCGTACAGCAATTTAAGGAAGCAGTGGCCACCCAGGGCCCCCAGTGGCTCGTGAAGATGGCCGAAGAAATTGGAGCAGCGGCGGCAGCGGAGGGGAGAGCAGAAGAGGAACTCCAGGCAGAGAACAGCGGAACGGAGCCGCGAGGTAGACCGCAGCGGAGAAGGCACCCGCCAGCCAGATTGAGCCCCAGCCCGGCGGCGAAGAGGGGAGGCCGGAACAGCAGCCCGAGAGCGGCGGGAGCGAGCGGGAGTGGAGCGGCGCGGTCGCAGCACCCGGCGGACGCAGCCAACCGGAGGGAGCGGAGGAGGGGGACGAGGTCGGACCGGAAGCCGGCGGGTTTCCTACCAGGAGCGGAGTAGCGGGCCAGAGGTCGGGTAAGTCCGGCGCGGGAGGGGGGAGTCCCGCGGCTGTTCAGGCGAGCAGAAAGGGTGAGGAATGCGGTACACGTGTCTCGCTCAGGAAGCGGAGGGATCCGCAAGCAGGAAGTAGTCCCGGCAGGAGGCCTGCACTACATAGAGAGGCCGCAGGGGGCTACGGGAGTGAGTCCCTATTCAGCCCGGAGGTTTTTAGTGGAAGCGAAGGAAGACAGAAGAGAGCTGGAGGGAAAAAGAGAGGGAGGAAACAGGTAACTAGGGAAAATGTTAGAAGGTTAGATAGAGTGGAGGTACAGGATAGTGAGGATAGTGTAAGTAGCGTAGCATCCACAGCAGGTAGAGAGGGGGCGTTGGCAACAGCCCCTTTGCCTGCGGGTAGTAGGGTGGGGGAGGGGCAGCGAATTTTCCTGCGGCGACAGGTGGCAGCGGCATTAGGCGAATGCAGCGGAGCGGCCGATGCGAGCGGCGCAGGTGCGTGCGCTCACCGGGCAGCTCGGCAGCGGAGCGAGCAAGTTGGCGCGACACAGAAGAACATACAGCAGGACAGGGCAGGTCTCACGGGGTGATGGCGCGCAGCCGCACAGGGGGGGTGGAGCGGGTTAGGTCCGCCATAAGAGCGCGTGTCTGCACAAGCTCATCAGCGTCGGCGTCTCCAGACAGCGATCGTCGGGAAAGGAGGCTCCCGTTATCAGGCAAGCACGGAAGGACAGAAGCGGTGGTTGGGTACTCTAGGCGCAGCGGCCGGGAGCGGGGCGCTCAGGCTAGACGTGATGCCTTATCTCTTTCACCGGCTTCTTCCGCAGACAATACATATTCTGACCGCAGAGTTAGGCACAACTTGGCATCTTCGGCCGCTAGGGCATTCAGTGCACAGAGCCAGAGGAGCCGAAGTGTCACCCAGGAATTGGGAGCGGAACGACACGCAGGCCAGAGGCGGGACAGTCGACCAGCGCCACCCGGCCCGAGCTTCCCCTTAGCAGGGCCAGAGGGGAACAAGGCAGGGGAGTCACCTGACAAAAATGTTTGGGATGTTTCATTACCACGGAATGATAAGAGTAATGAGGAGTTGATGGTTGCGCTTAAAGCGCTGGTACATTGTTTTGAGGTGGAGAAAGGGCTACGAGGCCCGTTGGAAACTGGTGGTTTGGCTCACGCACCCAAGAGCTTGCAGAGAGAGGCGAGTCGTAGGGGCGAAGAGTTGTGTGGTGATGGTTTGAAATTTGCAGACTCGTTGTTCTGCGGGGTAGCCCCTTTAGGGGCTTGGCTGAAGATGTGACGGAGAAAATCAAGAACGGTTTATACGTTGATATATGGTCACTACTGTCGGTGGAACATGTTGCCGTGGACAAAGAATGGTTTTCAGAACGTGGAACGGTGGCTCTGCCCGTGTTGTTTAATTCAACTTGTGGAAGGTTTTTTGGCGTTTTTGATTCTTGCACACGTGACATGTCAACATTGTCCGCAGAAACGGAATTATTCGTTTATATAAATACCATCCACAGTGCATATAAACTGCACGGTGGATCTGCCTGGTGGCGATACGTCGAGGATTTTAGGCGTCGTACCTTCGGTTAAAAGCTATAAGTTGGGCGACGGACGTTTGGATCCAGCTTGTCTTGTCACAAAACCGGTTAAGCCGTTTTTTCAAGGAACCGCCACAGTCGCCAGTGGACAACAGGCGCCTGTGGCCCCAAAAACCGTCCGGTTCTTGTTGGAGGTCATTGTCGATTCTACGCCTCGTGCAAATTTCGCCACGAGTGCTCAGTATGTGGAGGATCGCACTCTGCCATACGGTGTTTTAGACGTCAGAAGGCAGCTGCTACACCAGGGGTGTCCGGCGCAGGAGCGAACCCCAGTGAACGTCAGGTACCTGGAGCAGTGGCTCGTCAGGTACCACAAGAAGCAGGAGTCAAATCTAATTAGATCCGGTTACGGAGGGTTTCCCGATACCACATAACCCGGTTTGTTCGCTTAGGCTCAGCGTAATTTGAAATCGGCTCGAGACAACAAAGAGTTGGTGATGGAGAAGTTACTGAGAGAAGTTGAATTGGGTCGGATGGCGGGCCCATTCCAGGAGCCCCCATGCGGGAATTTGCGGGTTTCACCTTTGGGGCTGGTCCCGAAGAAGGAACCGGGCAAATTCCGACTTATCCATCACTTATTTTTCCGGCGTGTGTCGTACGCATCTTTCGATCGACGTGCGGGAACTGGCGCTCTGCTAGCCAAGGCAGACATTGAGTCGGCTTTCCGTTTGCTTCCAGTACACCCCGATTGTTTCCACCTTTTAGGGTGCAAAATGGACGGTTGCTATTTTGTAGACATGTGTTTACCGATGGGATGCTCGATTTCCTGTTGTTATTTTGAGGTGTTCAGTTCTTTCTTAGAATGGATGCTTCGATTCGCGACGGGCATCCCATCGGTTTTGCACTACCTCGACGTTTTTTTATTTTGTTGGGCCCCCCCCCTGACTCAGGAGTATGCGGGTTTTTTATTGGCATCTTTTCAGAGGCTGATGGAAAGGACAGGTGTTCCTCTGTCGGCAGAAAAAACGGTCGGTCCGGTGTTATCCCTGGAGTTCTTAGATATCGAGATCAATATTAAAAAAAAAACCAAAAAAAAAACCGCGCGTTTACGGCAAATGGTAGAGACTTTTAGTACGGCGCGGAAAGTCACACTGCATCAAATGCAGGTGCTACTGGGACTGCTAAATGTTGCGTGCCGGGTCATCCCCATGGGACGCGCGTTCTCGAGGCGTTTGTTGTTAGCGACAAAAGGGGCAAGGGAGCCTCATCATTTGGTCAAAAGAAATGAGGGGGACCTGCACATAGGGAGGGCTTTCCTCGAAACTTTCAATGGGCAGGTCATTTGCCAACGGGAAGAAGTGGACAATGAGGAGCTGGGCTTAGTATCAGATGCATCCGGAACGTGCGGTTTTGGCGCAATTTTCCTAGCATGGTCGCCATTGAACTATGGGGCCCGGAGCTGGCTGACAGAAGCATCTGTTTTGGTCTGATAACCAGACGGTGGTGAGAGCGGTGAATAAGCAGAAGCGAACCATGTCCCAGGACACTTGAATAACACGGCTGACGCTCTTTCTCGATTCCAGATGTCGAAATTCAGGGAGCTTCACCCAACGGCGGACGTCGAGGGGGTATGTTGCCCTGCTTTCTTGTGGGAAATAATAGTAAGGAGCTCCTGAATCTGGTCCGTAAGTCGGTAACCGAAGCCACTTGGAGACGATATAATGAGATTTGGAAGCGGTGGATTGCGGCCGCCGGGGGAGTTTTTCCGGACTCGGAACAGGCTAGAGCGGTAACTTTAGATATACTAGCGAACCTGCGCGGGCTTGGAGCGTCGGCGGGTGCGGCGAAAAAACACGTATCGGCGATAGCAATTTTGTTATGCCTCTACGGGTGCCTGGCTGCTAGTGTAGTGGTTAGAGCACACGTCCGGGGTTGCAGACGGTTCCAGATCAATTACCTGCACCTCATTTGTGGACACCACTTTTGAGTCGCGACGTGACAAAGGATTTTGTTTTTACACAAATACTGAAAGGTTGAAAAAAGAGAAGTCTTCTCGGGATGGGAGACGCCCGATCACTTTCGAACTGCTTGCGCGATGATGAAGATCATGGGGTCAGTATGTGTGAACATAGAAGAAGCGACGCTTTTTAGAGCGGCATTTTCTTTGGCCTTTTTTTGCAGCCTTACGGCTGGGGGAACTGGTCTCGGCGAGTAAAAATAATCTGGATAACAGCAGAAGAGGCAGCAGGCCTGGATGAGGACTTCAGCTCGGAAGAGCTCGGAGAAATCATCAAAGAGCTAAAAGTGGGGAAATGCCCAGGCCCGGACGGCTTTACAGCCAGATTCTACAAAATTTTCCGAGAGGAGATCTCCCCTCTAATTATTAGAGCCTTTAATGCAGTGGACCGGGGCTGCCCATTCCCGATGCAGTCGCTGATGGCCCATATTTCAGTCATCCCCAAACCGGGGAAAGATGCCTCGGTCTGCGGTAACTACAGACCCATTTCACTCCTGAACGTGGACATAAAAATATTCGCAAAACTAATTTCCACGCGCTTACAAAAAGTCATCCCGCTACTGATACATGGGGAACAAGTGGGGTTTATCCCGGGCAGGGAAGCTAGGGATAATACGATTAAATCCTTATCGCTGATTGCCAGAGCTGGGGTAACTGGCAACCCTTTATGTCTTCTGGCGGTCGATGCAGAAAAGGCATTCGACAGGGTTAGCTGGCACTTTCTCGCAGCCACATTAGACAAGATAGGAGTGGGCCCGAAAACGAAGGACCGAATCATGTCCTTATACCGAAATCCCACAGCCAGAATCAGAGTGAACGGTTCCCTGTCGGAAGCCTTCCAAATAACAAATGGGACTAGGCAGGGGTGCCCCCTCTCCCCGTTTCTTTATGTCCTAACAATGGAAACACTAGCGAACGCGATCCGCCAAAACGATTCAATTAGAGGGATGCAGACAGGGAAAATTGAACACAAGATGGCATTGTTCGCAGACGACTTGCTTTTATATTTAGCCAACCCACACGTAGGTCTTCCCGTGATCCTGCAGGAGTTCAAACAATTTGGTAGAATCAGTAACTACAAAATAAACACTCAAAAATCAGAGATCCTGAACATTTCGCTGCCGCAGCCCGAGGCATCACAGCTAGAGGCACAGTTCCCATTCAAATGGAGACACCCCTCAATAAAATATCTGGGAATCCAACTCCCAAAGGACATCACGCAGGCTTTCAAACTTAATTACCTCCCATATCTATCAGAATTGGAAAAAGACCTCAGCAAATGGAAACCTCTGTTCCTTTCTTGGAGCGGTAGAATAAATGTAATTAAAATGGACTCCCTGCCAAAATTTTTGTACCTATGTCAGACAGTCCCAATGAAATTGCCAAACTACTATCTAAAACGCCTACGCACCCTTATCACTGCGTTTGTCTGGAGGGGAAGGAAGCCACGTATGAAATTCTCACTCCTCACCAGACAGAAGGAGAGGGGGGGTCTGGGTCTACCCAATTTCACCCTTTACTATAAAGCTTGCCTATCAAATTGCATACTAGATCTCCTCAAAGAAGAGAACCACAAACTCTGGGTCACTGCAGAGCACGAACTGGTCCCGGGTACCCTGAGAGGGGCAGCTTGGATCCCACCCAAACTCATAAAAGCAATCCCCAATATTTCCCCGTTCGCAAGCCAGATATTCAGGACTTGGACAGAATTTGGCCAAAAAAACGGCATGGTCATAGCCCCAGGCCCATTAACCCCCCTCATAACCAATCTTCAATTCGAAACAACGCTGAACGGGGTACCCATACTAGGCTTACACGCAACGCCAATACCAAGAGTTAAAGACGTGATGACTAACCTAAATGTAAAATCACTGTCAGAGATCATAGGAGAAGGAATAACACGTTCCGGCTCTTGGATGCAATATTTCCAGCTGAGGTGGTTCGTGGGGTCCCTGGTCCCCCAGGTGAACTTGGCAGGCGAGCTTACGCCTTTCGAACAAATGGTCATGTCAGCTTCTCCACAGAGGCACATGATCTCATCCCTATACAAGCTGATGCAGAGTCGGGAGATGGAGGCCCAGAGCCCCACATATACAGATGCCTGGGAGAAGGAGTTGGGTTACAGTCTAACAAACGAGGACTGGGAGAGGGCCTGGACTCTGTGCCACAAAATGTCCCCAGCCTGCAGAGCCCAAGATCTAAACTTTAAAATTTTATCCAGATGGTACAGAACGCCCGACCTTCTACACAAGATCTTTCCCCAGACATCGCCTACCTGTTGACGATGCAACACGGATAGAGGGAGCATGTCCCACATATGGTGCCCGGGAGTGTCTGACCTATGGAAAGAAACTACTGAACTATACAACCATATCTGTAAGACACAACTAACTCTTACTCAGGAGATGGCTCTTCTCTCAGTCCTCCCAGGTTCAATTAAAAATGTTAAGAAAGGTATCCTGAGATTTTTCATACTGGCGGTTAGAAGAGTCATCCCTAGACTCTGGAAAACCACGACACCGCCCTCAAGAGCGATGTGGGTTGAGGAACTGAACAGCCTCATGAGATTTGACGAATTGGGGGCAGAGGAGAGCGACACTCAGGAGAGATTCTACCATACATGGCAAGTGTGGACTATCTTCAGGTCTACTGAAAGATTCAAAAATTGGGTGGCTACGGGACATTTATAGAGGCGACCAGATATACCCCTGAGGGGACTCGATCCTGGGTGTGGCTCCCCTCGGAGATAAGCTCGACCAAACCAAAACGCTCCTCAGTGCCCCCTACTCCCCCCCCCCCATAACCTCACCCGCCCCCTTGTCCCCTGTCTGTCAGTCATGTCTTTGATTTGGTTTAAGTGTTGTATGGTTAGGACAGCAAGAACTGTCTAAGTTGGGAAAAAGGAAACATACCCGAATTTGTCACAGAAAGAGTTTATTGTAGTTTATCAATATTCACTAGCATATGTTATTTCTTAGCGGAACATGAAAGACAAATGTATGTTTTATATTGAAAAGAAACGAATAAAATACTTTTGAACGAAAATAATCCGGGAAGTCTTCAATTTTCGGACGTGTTGGTCGGGAGCGACGATATTAAAATTTGTATTCGTAAATCGAAAACGGAGGTGTACGGAACGGGTGAATGGCTTCGGATAAGAGCGCTGGGGACAGAGTGGTGCCCAGTACGGTTGGTAACAGACTTTATGGCACGCCACAGCGGGGACGGCCCGCTGTTGGTGCACGCGTCGGGATCTCCGTTAACAAGGTACCAGTTTTCGACGGTAATGCGGTCATGCCTTAAAAATCTGGGTTTCGTGCCGAACGAATTTGGTTCCCATTCCTTTAGAATCGGAGCGGCCACGTCTGCTTTCGTATGCGGTTTGCGGAGTGAGGAAGTAAAAAGGGTGGGTAGATGGAAGTCGGAGGCATACCGGTACTATGTAAGGCCTGATTTGAGGGTATTGTAAGAATGGTTATGAGGTTGATGTTGGGGACAGTTCTTCCCCTGTTTTTCTTGATTTATTCTACAGGTTCAAACTGGACAGTGTGGGTGGTGGGCCACTCGTACATATTTTGGGCGGAAAAAAGGGCCAAAGCCAGGCCGATGGGTGCCCACCTGGGACAAACAGACGTAAGCGTGCAATGGCACGGCATACGAGGTTTAAAATGGACCGGGCTGCTCCACGAGGTGTTGCAAATCAGCAGGCGGTCTCCGGACAGAGTAATTTTGGTAATCCACGCGGGTGGAAACGATCTAGGGAAGGTAAAGGTGGGAGAGTTGTTGGCATTAAGGAAGGAGGATTTATGTCGGTTCAAAAAGTTCTTTAATAAAGTTATTTTAGTCTGGTCGGATATTGTAGCCAGAAGGTTCGGGAGAGAAGCGCGGGATATGGAAGCAATAGAAAGAGCGAGGAAGAATGTGAATTTCAAGATGTCGAAGTTTGTGCAGTCAATAGGGGGGGTAGCTATTAGACACTGGGAGTTAGAGAAGAGAGAGATAGGTATGTTCAGGGGTGACGGTTTACACCTTAGCGATATTAGCAGCGACACGTTTTTTCAGGTTTACAGGACGGGGTGGAGGAGGCGTTGTGGCTGGCATGTGGGGGGCGGAGTGCAGCATAGGGATATGCTGCATCCTTCGTGGCGGTAAATTTCTTTCCATGCCAGCAATGGATGGAAGGGCTGTACAGGCCCATCATGGGGCTCTCTTACGCCTGATTTTCGCGGTTAGATATTAAAGTTTACAAAGCAGTTTAAGCGGCATGGAAGACGGAAAGTTACAAAGTTTTGGTTAAAAGAGAAAGTTAATAAAGCTGTGGCCTACCCACATAAAACGCCAGCAAGTTGTCGTGTTTTTCTTTTCATAGATAGTGGGGAGCTAAATTGAGGGGAAGGGAGTCCTCCCAGTCTAAGGAACAGCAGAGTGTATAACGAAGCTGTGGGGGACTGGGAGGCGGGGTAATTGAAGTAAGAGGAAGGAAGCGACCAGGGAGGGGTGATGCGGTGAGAGGAAGGAGAGAGGGAGGAAGAGGAGGAGTCAGTGCTCAGAAGAGAGAAGAAGTGAGAAGACGCCCACCCACCCGCCCTTTATGACAAGGGGGAGGTGAGATAGGCCTTGATACAGAGGTTAAGTCTGTTATGGAAGTTGTCACAGCTTGAGGTTAGCGGTAAATTTCTTTCCATGCCAGCAATGGATGGAAGGGCTGTACAGGCCCATCATGGGGCTTTCTTACGCCTGATTTTCGCGGTTTGATATTAAAGGTTACAAAGCAGTTTAAGCGGCATGGAAGACGGAAAGTTACAAAGTTTTGGTTAAAAGAGAAAGTTAATAAAGCTGTGGCCTACCCACATAAAACGCCGGCAAGTTGTCGTGTTTTTCTTTTCATAGATAGTGGGGAGCTAAATTGAGGGGAAGGGAGTCCTCCCAGTCCTCACAGTGGCCCCCAGTGTATTAGTGACACCCCACAGCAGCCCCTAGTGTATTGGTGAGACCCCACAGCAGCCCCCAGTGTATTAGTGACAATGCACAGCGGCCCCTAGTGTATTATTGGCACCCCACAGCGGCCCCTAGTGTAATAGTGAGACCACACAGCGGCCCCCAGTGTATTAGTGACTCTTCACAGCGGCCCACAGTCTATGAGTGACACCACACAGCGGCCCCCAGTGTAATAGTGAGACCCCACAGCGGCTCCCAGGGCATTAGTGAGACCACACAGCGGCCCCCAGTGTAATAGTGACAATTCACAGCGCCTGCCAGTGTATTAGTGAGACCCCACAGTAGCCCCATGTGTAATACTGAAACCCCCCAGCGGCCCCCAGTGTAATGGTGAGAGCCCATAGCGGCCCCCAGTGTATTAGTGAAACCTCGCAGTGGCCCCTAGTGTAATAGTGAGACCTCACAGCGGCCCCCAGTGTATTACTGACAATGCACAGTGGTTCCTAGCTTATTACTGACACCCCACAGCGGCTCCTAGTATAATAGTGACACTCCACAGCGGCCCCCAGTATATTAATGTGACCCCACAGCGGCCCCAAGTGGATTAGTGAGACCCCACAGCGGCCCGCAGTGTATTAGTGAGACCCCACAGCAGCCCCCAGTGTAATAGTGAGACCCCACAGCAGCCCCCAGTGTATTACGGACACTCCGCAGAGGCCCCCAGTGTATTAGTGTGACTCCACAGCGGCCCCAAGTGTAATAGTTAAACCCCACGGCGGCCCCCAGTGTATTAGTGAGATCCCACAGTGGCCCCTAGTGTAATAGTGAGAACCCACAGCCGCCCCCCAGTGTAATAGTGAGACCCCACAGCGGCCCCCAGTGTAATAGTGAGACCCCACAGCGGCCCCCAGTGTATTAGTGACTCTCCACAGCGGCCCACAGTGTATGAGTGACACCACACAGCGGCCCCCAGTGTATTAGTGAGACTCTACAGCCGCCCCCAGTGTAATAGTGAGACCTCACAGCGGCCCCCAGGGCATTAGTGAGACCCCACAGTGGCCCCCGGTGTAATAGACCCCACAGTGGCCCCCAGTGTATTAGTGAGACCCCACAGCAGCCCCCAGTGTAATACTGAGACCCCACAGCAGCCCCCAGTGTAATAGTGAGAGCCCATAGCGGCCCCCCGAGTATTAGTGAGACCTCACAGTGGCCCCCAGTGTATTCGTGACACCCCACAGCGCCCCCTAGTGTATTGGTGAGACCCCACAGCAGCCCCCAGTGTATTAGTGACAATGCACAGCGGCCCCCAGTGTATTATTGGCACCCCACAGCGGCCCCTAGTGTAATAGTGAGACCACACAGCGGCCCCCAGTGTATTAGTGAGACTCTACAGCGGCCCCCAGTGTAATAGTGAGACCCCACATCGGTCCCCAGGGCATTAGTGAGACCCCACAGCGGCCCCCGGTGTAATAGTGACAATTCACAGCGCCTGCCAGTGTATTAGTGAGACCCCACAGCAGCCCCATGTGTAATACTGAAACCCCCCAGCGGTCCCCAGTGTAATGGTGAGAGCCCATAGCGGCCCCCAGTGTATTAGTGAAACTTCGCAGTGGCCCCTAGTGTAATAGTGAGACCCCACAGCGGCCCCCAGTGTATTACTGACAATGCACAGTGGTCCCTAGCTTATTACTGACACCCCACAGCGGCTCCTAGTATAATAGTGACACTCCACAGTGGCCCCCAGTATATTAATGTGACCCCACAGCGGCCCCAAGTGGATTAGTGAGACCCCACAGCGGCTCCCAGTGTATTAGTGAGACCCCACAGCAGCCCCTAGTGTAATAGTGAGACCCCACAGCGGCCCCGTGTATTACGGACACTCCGCAGAGGCCCCCAGTGTATTAGTGTGACTCCACAGCGGCCCCAAGTGTAATAGTTAAACCCCACAGTGGCCCCCAGTGTATTAGTGAGATCCCACAGCGGCCTTAGTGTATTACTGAGACCCCACAGCGGCCCCCAGTGTATTAGTGAGACCCCACAGTGGCCCCTAGTGTAATAGTGAGACCCCACAGCGGCCCACAGTGTATTACGTACACTCCGCAGAGGCCCCCAGTGTATTAGTGTGACTCCACAGCGGCCCCAAGAGTAATAGTTAGACCCCACAGCGGCCCCTAGTGTATTAGTGAGACCCCACAGTGGCCCCTAGTGTAATAGTGAGAACCCACAGCCGCCCCCAGTGTAATAGTGAGACCCCACAGTGGCCCCCAGTGTAATAGTGAGACCCCACAGTAGCCTCCAGTGTAATAGTGAGGCCCCACAGAGGCCCCCAGTGTATTATTGAGACCCCACAGCGGCCTTAGTGTATTACTGAGACCCCACAGCGGCCCCCAGTTTATTAGTGAGACACCACAGTGGCCCCAGTGTATTACTGAGACCCCACAGCGGCCCCTAGAGTATTAGTATGACCGCACTACGGGCCCTAGTGTATTAGTGAGACCCCACAGCAGCCACCAGTGTATTAGTGACAACCTACAACAGCCCCCAGTGTAATAGTGACAATGCACAGCGGCCCCTAGTGTATTATTGGAACCCCACAGCGGCCCCTAGTGTAATAGTGAGACCCCACAGCGGCCCCCAGTGTAATAGTGAGACCACACAGCGGCCCCCAGTGTATTAGTGACTCTCCACAGCGGCCCACAGTATATGAGTGACACCACACAGCGGCCCCCAGTGTATTAGTGAGACCCCACAGCGGCCCCCAGGGCATTAGTGAGACCCCACAGCGGCCCCCAGTGTAATAGTGACACTTCACAGCGCCTGCCAGTATATTAGTGAGACCCCACAGCAGCCAAAGTGTAATACTGAAACCCCACAGCGGCCCCCAGTGTAATAGTGAGAGACCATAGCGGCCCCCAGTATATTAGTGAGACCTCGCAGTGGCCCCTAGTGTAATAGTGAGACCCCACAGAGGCCCCCAGTGTAATAGTGACAATGCACAGTGGTCCCTAGTTTATTATTGGCACCCCACAGCGGCTCCTAGTTTAATAGTGACACACCACAGCGGCCCCCAGTATATTAGTGTGACCCCACAGCGGCCCCCAGTAAATTAGTGTGACCCCACAGCGGCCCCCAGTGTATTAGTGTGACCCCACAGCGGCCCCAAGTGGATAAGTGAGACCCCACAGCGGCCCCCAGTGTATTAGTGAGACCCCACAGCGGCCTCCCTTGTATAAGTGAGACCCCACAGCAGCCCCCAGTGTATTACTGACTCTCCAAAGCGGCCCCCAGGGGGGGCGTGGCCAAGCAGCCGAGGACACCGGCCGCATGTAAGAGTAGCTCCCGGACAAGCCGACTTACCAGCCATCCTGAGCTAATCCTGAGGGCCCCCAAACCCACCTGAACACCTCCTGAAGCAGAGAGGGAGAGGAGGGAGCCAGCTGTAACATCCGCACGGCTCCCACAGCATAGGTAACGCCGGCAGCAGACCCGCGATACCGCGACCGCTGCCGCCGCCATTTTGAGCGCGGCGCTGACCGCCGGGGGATCGGAGGACAAGGGAGGAAGTGGAGGAGACCGCCTGAGCAGAGAGGGCAGCGCTGAGACAGGGGTAGAGTGAGCGGCAGTGCAGTGAAGAGAGCGGCCGTACCGGAGCCCTTATACAGCGCTGAGTGTGGGGGCTGCGCTCCTTCCCGCCACAAACACCGCGGGGGGGGGGGGGGGGGCCGAGGGGGAAGCTGCACAGCCAAAGCTGCATACTCTCCCATAGAAAGGGACACCTGCTGGCACCCTTACACCACAGCCAGTCCCAAAGTGCACAGCCATCAACCCCAGACAGCTAGAAGTGCAGCACAAGCAACTGCCACCCCAGGGGGGAAGAGGAGAGGCACAAATAAATCAAGCTCCCTCCAATGTGAGCACTACACACCTAAACCAAAAGGTACCATTGAAGTCCTAACAGGCACAAAAAGGTGAATCACCAGGCGACAGGCATTATAAGGCGCACGCCCCAAAGAGAACACACTGCAGAGCACAGCCCTTTATAGGCCCCCTACCAGGAATCCAACACTCCGTAAAGTCATCCGCCATAAGAAAAACGATACAGCACAAAGATCCATTATGGGACCCACTAGGCAGAGCTCCTCAGTTGACAAACTAAAGGCGTTCGCTAGAGGGGAGACCCGCAAAGACCCTGGCCCTGAACCCACCATAGCAGGAACATCAACGGCGAAAGACGCTAGCCCAGGTCCACCCGAGGGCTCAGTTCAAACCCTACAGCAGCTATCTGATCAGCTCCTATCCGCAATACAGACATCCACGACCACTCTCACGGGAAAGATCGACGAAGTTAAAATGGACGTAAGCCTATTAAGGCAAGACCTCCAAAACCTGAGAGAACGAGTCAAAAGTACAGAAGACAGAATCTCCACACTAGACGACACCGTCCCTCCAATGTCGGCTGCAATACGTGACCTCACACAAAAAGCCGAATACTGGAGACAAAAAGCGGACGACCTTGAAAACCGGTCAAGACGGAATAATTTGCGCATAGTGGGTCTACCAGAACGAGCTGAGGGGCAGAGACCTGAAGAATTCATGGAAAAATGGCTCCGCGAACTCCTCCCAAATGCTGGACTATCACAAGTATTCGTGATTGAGCGAGCCCACCGGGTCCCTATGAAGCTGCCTATACCAGGAGCACCGCCTAGACCCTTGCTGGCAAAACTACTCAATTCCCGAGATAGAGACACTATCTTACAAGCTGCCAGAAAAGGAGGCCCTCTGCGATTTGACAACGCCGCAATATCCATTTTCCCTGATTTCTCGGCAGACCTCCAGAAACAACGGGCCTCATTCACTGGAATTAAAAGGCAGCTACGAGACCTGCAACTGCCATACTCCATGATGTATCCGGCGCGACTACGAGTGATAGACGGAGACCGCACGCGCTTCTTCTCTACACCATCCGACGCGGAGGAGTGGCTGGCCACCAAACGCCCATCAGAGAGACTGTAACGTATAAATAACCACTTTTCTTCCCCCCTGTAGGCACTGGGACTCTAATGTGAATAAGTAAATATATAATTAAAGCTACCCCGATGCCCACCAGAAATTATACCCTAGCTGCGCCCTGCCAAGATTCGAGACCGAGACACGGGTCTGAAACCCCGACTATATACTACTACTGCCCGGTCTGGCCCCCCTCCTCTGCAAAGGGTGGTGGACTGTCCTCCCCCCGGCGTTGGCAACAACGCTAGTAATTCTTCCTCCTTGTGTTATTATTGTGTGCCCCCCTGATCCCCCCCTTCGTTCCCACCCCCTCCCTACCCCCCCTATAGGGGCCCACCTAGTATAAGCCCACTAAGCTAGTAACGGCTCCTATCAATATCATATTAATCCAATAATACCTCAGGTATAGTCTAGGATATAGCTATACTATGTAGGTTCCCCCAAATATTAGTCGGCCACGAACGCTATCCCAGTAGAGGAAGCACTTAAAGTTTGTTGGAAACAAGTTATCTGAGTTCCAAGTTGGTAGTAAACTACCGTAATGTTGACGAATTGTGTGCATCAAGAGCTCCATGTTTTCTGTAAAAACGCATTGAAATACTGTTGCATGACGTATGTTAGAGATGTAATGGTGTGTCATGGGGGGACTCCTGACAGGCAGAATGTCATAAAGAAATTTATCCGGACCCGATTGACCTGTCCTTGCCTATGGCGGAGGTAATCTTCGTGTCCTGGAACGTCAGGGGACTGGGATCGACCAGGAAGCGATCCTCGATAAATTCCCTAATACGCTCCTGGCGACCACATGTACTATGCCTGCAGGAGACCCACCTCACACCTGAAACCACAAAAATCTTGTCGAAACCGTGGGTGCAGTGGTCCGCTCATTCATGTCACACATCCTACTCCAGGGGGGTGTCTCTGCTGATAGCAAAGTCACTAAGATGGGAAGTAGAACAAATCAAGAGAGACCCAGATGGTAGATATATTTTCGTAAGATCCAAAATCAATAATGACCCATACGTTCTCCTGTGTTGCTATAACCCACCGCCAGCAACAACAGCCATTCTGGCAGAGGGCGTCCAATTTGCAGCATTCTCACCAGACGCAACAGTTGTCTGCATGGGAGATATGAATCTAGTGATGGATCCTGTGGTGGACAGATTCGGCGGTGGTGCTCGGAGGGAGGGGGACACGAGCAGGACTCGTCTCGCCTCTATCATATCGGTGACGGGCTGGCTGGATCTGTGGCGCGTATTCCACCCACAAAGGCAGGAGTTCACTTGCCACGCAGCCCACAATAATGCACTCAGTCGAATAGACTATATATTCGGGTCCCCTTCACTATTTCCCAAAATCAGCTCCATAGAATTTCTGCCTCGAGGGATCTCGGATCACACACCAATCCGCATGATCCTTAAAAACCAAGGCCAGGCCACTATCAAGAGAATAAATGTACACCCTTTCTGGCTGTCACTGCTCGGCCCCAATGACCGTATTCCAGACCAAATCCAGATCTATTTTGAAGCACACGAGGCGCACATAGACAAACTATTAGTGTGGGAGACATTTAAGTCCTACCTTAGAGGATGCTTCAGATCCTCAATATCCTTTATCAAAAAAGCCGCTGCGCGAGAAGGAGAGCTTTTAGCAGAGCAATGTCAACTACTAGAAAGAGAGTTTATCGCCGACCCATCAGACATTAAAAGAGACAGATGGCTCCAGACTGGTAGGGACTACTTGCTATATTTGAGAGAAAAAGCCCAGAGGAATCTCTTTTACACCCGACAATCCTTTTTCGAGCTGGGAAACCAATCTAGCAAACTGCTAGCCCTTATGGCCCGACAGGAGACTGCCCCCCCATCCGTCCTGAGAATAAAAACAGCCCAAGGAGAAACACTCACTGACCCAAAAGAGATCCTAATTAGATTCCAACAATTCTACGATGACCTATATCAAACACGAACTGATTATCTACCAGAAGAACTAGAAACATACTTGACAGACATAACATTCCCAGTACTGCAAGACACCCACAAAGCCCTGTTAGATTCCCCAATTACAGAAGAGGAGATTGAGGAAACATTAAGTGACATGGCAAAAAACAAGACCCCTGGCACAGATGGTCTGCCGATAGAAGTTTACATACAATACAAGAAAGAAATAATACCACACTTGCTCTCCCTATACGAACACATATTTGATAAAAATCAGCTCTCAGAATCGATGTCAGAAGCCAATATAGTCCTCATTTTAAAGCCAGATAAAAACCCAGACGACTGTGGCTCATACAGGCCTATATCATTGTTAAACACAGATTATAAAATCCTTACGAAAATATTGGCCACCCGTCTAAACCAAGCCATAAAGGACATTATTCACCCCGATCAGACGGGCTTCATCTCCGGAATGTCCACATCAGACAACATTAGAAGGACGCAAGTAATCACGCAGGTGGGGTGGAGGTGGAGGTCAGACTGGGCCTTGGCCTCATTGGACGCGGCCAAGGCATTTGACTCGGTCGAATGGCCATACCTGATGGAGATTTTACGGAGGTTTGGGCTGGGAGAATTATTTATTAAGTGGATCTATATACTCTATAGATCCCCAACCGCTAAAGTAGTGGTGAATGGCCTGGCCTCTACCTCCTTCCAGCTGCATAGGGGGACCCGACAAGGTTGCCCTCTTTCCCCCCTCTTGTTTGCGATCGCAATAGAACCCCTGGCCTTGAAGATCCGACAGCATAACGCATATAGAGGCATCTCGATAGGACCCAGAGAGGACAGAATCGGGTTATACGCAGATGACATAATACTGTATATGTCGGACCCCAAAAACGCCCTCCCGTTAGCCATCTCCCTAATAGACGAATTTGGAAACTTCTCAGGACTACGCATAAATTGGCAGAAATCCGTTTTTATGCCCCTAAGAACAGAAGGATGGCAGATGGGAGACATACTTTGTGGGCTGCAAGTCAGCCCCCAATTTAAATACTTAGGGATATGGATCACCAGAGACCACACGCATAGCTTAGACCTAAACATTACCCCCTTACTGACAACACTACAACAGAAATTAAAATCCTGGAGCTCCCTGCCACTGTCTGTGGCAGGTAGAATTAACCTCATTAAAATGATAATACTCCCCAAGTATCTATACTGCCTAGAACATGCAGAAGCACCCATACCACAGAAATTCTTCAAAAAAACCAACTCTCTAATAATACCATTCATATGGGGGAACTCTAGAGCCAAACTCCGTATGGATACTTTACAGCGGCCTAAAGAAATGGCAGGAATGGCGCTACCAGATTTCAAAATTTACTACCTAGCGGGACAAGTGAGGTACATCCGACATTGGTTATCGGGCTCCCCTCTCCCAAACTCCGAGCACCACCTGATGTTCTTTCTCTCAGAGGCATCGCTCTGGATCCTCCTAGAAAAACCGAGACTATTGACCAAGCAGATGCTCCCCATACATAGACTCGCAGCCAATGTGTGGCAGGCATGCAAGCGTTTGACTAAGCGGGAAGACACCCCTCTGGAGACCCCCCTATGGGATAACAGAGAGCTACCACATTTGATAAATCTACCAGACAAACAATTTTGGGTAAACCTGGGAATCACCACTCTAGAACATTTATACTTCGATCAAGTCTTAGCTTCCTTTGAACAGCTACAGCAACTATATCAAATTCCAAGATCCGGTTTCTTCAGATATCTACAACTCAGACACGCCTTAACTGCACAGTTCCCAGAACCCAGGCAGCCTTTCTCCCATTACCCGCTAATAGGTATACTGCGCACCCAGGGACCCAAAGGCCTGATATCGGTACTATACACCCATCTACTACGATCTAAGATCCCCGATACGCCCATGACAGTGATGGAGAGATGGAAAGATCTCATCCCCACCCTCATGAATGAAGATTGGGAAACCGCGATGTCCACGTACACCGCGGTCTCACCAGCCGCAAATAATAAATTAACACAATTATATATACTGCATCAATGTTACTTGACACCGACCAGACTCCACAAAATGAACAGGACACCCACAAACCAATGCCATCGGTGTAGAGCACCTAACGCAAACTTCAACCACCTAATATGGAGCTGCCCTAACATTGCCACATACTGGGGAGAAATCACTGAATTCTTAACTCAACTGATGGGCGTACCGGTACCATATGATCCAGCGATATGCCTCCTGGGTATCTTAGATGAAGAACAGTGGCAATATCACGATAAAATATTTCTCACCAAGGCGTTATTCTATGCCCGCAAAACAGTGGCCCTACGGTGGATGGACAGACGGCCCCCGACACTCACAAAATGGCAGAACATAATTAACGCCATACTACCATATGAAAAAATAGTATACAAAAACAGAAAGTGTCCAGAAAAATTTGATAAAATATGGGAAAGATGGTGTGGATCGACCAGCACAGTATTCACGCAAGACCGATTCCAAAGCCTAATGAGAGCAGCTGTGCCTAGAAGGAACCCGTAAAATAAGCAAACATTATTGACACCACTAGCAAAGATAATGACGCATTGTAAATGATCTCTGTATATGTTAATGTGACGCATTTAAGAGCAACTGTACGATCACATGGAGCCAAAATGTAACCAAAGTTGTTTATTCATGTTTTGTATGGAATATACACTGTTCAATAAAACGAGTTTAAAAAAAAAAAAAAAAAGCGGCCCCCAGTGTAATAGTGAGAGACCATAGCGGCCCCCAGTGTATTAGTGAGACCTCGCAGTGGCCCCTAGTGTAATAGTGAGACCCCACAGCGGCCCCCAGTGTAATGGTGAGAGCCGATAGCAGCCCCAAGTGTATTAGTGAGACCTCACAGTGGCCCCTAGTGTAATAGTGAGACCCCACAGCGGCCCCCAGTGTATTAGTGACAATGCACAGTGGTCCCTAGTTTATTATTGACACCCCACAGCGGCTACTAGTATAATAGTGACACTCCACAGCGGCCCTCAGTATATTAGTGAGACCCCACAGCGGCCCCACGTAGATTAGTGAGACCCCACAGTGGCCCCCAGTGTATTAGTGAGACCCCACAGCGGCCCCCATTGAAAAAGTGAGACGCCACAGCAGCCCCTAGTATAATACTGAGACCCCACAGCGGCCGCAAGTGTAATAGTTAGACCCCACAGCGGCCCCCAGTTAATTAGTGAGACCCCACAGCAACCCCCTATTGTAATAGTGAGACACCACAGCGGCCCCTAGTATAATACTGAGACCCCACAGCGGCCCACAGTGTATTAGTGAGACTCCACAGTGGCCCCTAGTGTAATAGTGAGACCCCACAGCGGCCCCAGTGTATTACTGACACTCCGCACAGGCCCCCAGTATATTAGTGTGACTCCACAGCGGCCCCCAGTGTATTAGTGAGACCCCACAGTGGCCCATAGTGTAATAGTGAGAACCCACAGCCGCCCCCAGTGTAATAGTGAGACCCCACAGTGGCCCCCAGTGTAATAGTGAGACCCTACAGCAGCCTCCAGTCTAATAGTGAGGCCCCACAGAGGCCCCAAGTGTGTTATCAAGACCCCACAGTGGCCTTAGTATATTACTAAGACCCCACAGCGGCCTCTAGTGTATTAATAAGATCGCACTACGGCTCTTAGTGTATTAGTGAGACCCCACAGCAGCCACCAGTGTATTAGTGACAACACACAACAGCCCCCAGTGTATTAGTGACAATGCACAGCGGCCCCGAGTGTATTATTGGCACCCCACAGCGGCCCCTAGTGTATCAGTGAGACCCCACAGCGGCCCCTAGTGTAATAGTGAGACCACACAGCGGCCCCCAGCGTATTAGTGACAATCCACAGCGGCCCACAGTGTAATAGTGACACCACGCAGCGGCCCCCACTGTATTAGTGAGACCCTACAGCAGCCTCCAGTCTAATAGTGAGGCCCCACAGAGGCCCCTAGTGTGTTATCAAGACCCCACAGTGGCCTTAGTATATTACTAAGACCCCACAGCGGCCTCTAGTGTATTAATAAGATCGCACTACGGCCCTTAGTGTATTAGTGAGACCCCACAGCAGCCACCAGTGTATTAGTGACAACCCACAACAGCCCCCAGTGTATTAGTGACAATGCACAGCGGCCCCGAGTGTATTATTGGCACCCCACAGCGGCCCCTAGTGTATCAGTGAGACCCCACAGCGGCCCCTAGTGTAATAGTGAGACCACACAGCGGCCCCCAGTGTATTAGTGACAATCCACAGCGGCCCACAGTGTATGAGTGACACCACGCAGCGGCCCCCACTGTATTAGTGAGACTATAGAGCGGCCCCCCGTGTAATAGTGAGACCCCACAGCGGCCCCCACGGCATTAGTGAGACCCCACAGCGGCCCCCGGTGTAATAGTGACACTTCACAGCGCCTGCCAGTGTATTAGTGAGACCCCACAGAAGCCACAAGTGTAATAGTGAGAGCCCATAGCGGCCCCCAGTGTATTAGTGAGACCTCGCAGTGGCCCCTAGTGTAATAGTGACACTCCACAGCGGCCCCCAGTATATTAGTGTGACCCCACAGCGGCCCCCAGTGTAATAGTAAGACCCCAAAGCGGCCCCCACGGCATTAGTGAGACCCCACAGCGGCCCCCAGGGAATTAGTGCGACCCCACAGCGGCGCCCGGTGTAATAGTGACGATTCACAGCGCCTGCCAGTGTATTAGTGAGTCCCCACAGCAGCCCCATGTTTAATACTGAAACCCCCCAGCGGCCCCCAGTGTATTAGTGAAACCTCGCAGTGGCCCCTAGTGTAATAGTGAGACCCCACAGCGGCCCCCAGTGTATTACTTTTTTTTTTTTTTTTTTTTTTTTTTTTTTTTAAATCAGATTTTTATTGGTATTTAACAGTTTTATAACATCAATACAAAAATGCAAGATACTCTCCACCCTTTTGGAGATTAATCATATAAGTCCAAATTCAGAATGTGCAGAGAGTAAACTTCTAGGGGGTAAAGGGGGGGGGGGGGAAAGAAGGCCGGAATAAAGGGGGAAGAATAGGGGGGGGGGGGGGGGGACTTAGATTCTTTTTGGCTTCTACTCGGGTGTAACGGCAAGTTCCACATCAGCTACCAATGCCCGGGTCGTCTCCTCTCTATGGAGGGTAAGTAGGTTAGGATCTTAGGGAACTCTCTGACCCGATCCATCTGTCTCCTCCTTAAGTATGTTTGGATATAGTAATCAGTCTATCTCATTCAGAAACCCACTCAAAATCAAAACCGCATCCGCCTCCAAGGGGACCAGATCCTGTCAAAGCTTTCATGAGAGCCTTTGCTCCAGCTATATAGTTCCTCCATATTGTAGATGGCATCTACTTTCATTCTCCACTGAGAGAGGGTCGGGGGTGTCTTTTGCATCCACATCACTGGTATCAACGCCTTAGCGGCGTCCAACAAAAAGGCTATCAGCCTGTCTTTCAGCGGGTGGAATGTATTTGACGGTTTCCACAAAAATAATGTCTCTGCTGTTAATAATAGATTCGGCTTAATTTGTTGTAAAGCTTTTCCTATTTCCTCCCAATATGTGGAAATACTAGGGCACTCCCACCAGATATGCCTGAAGGATCCTACCCCTATGTCGCATCGCCAGCACCTATCGTGTGGGGTAAGTTTGTAGGCGCACAGCCACTGTGGAGTCTTATACCAGCGGACTAAGAGCTTATAATGACTCTCCTGTAACAGAATGCACGGGGATACGCCAAATGCTGTTTGGAGGATTAGTTTTGTATCTGTTGGAGACAGGGAAACATTTAGCTCTTTCTCCCAAGATTTGAGGAAGTTGGGTTTGTAGGTTGAAGGGGGTGATATAATTTTTTTTCTGAGTATCGTTATCGCTTTTTTGTTGAAAATATCCCTGTCAAGGAGATTTTCAAATAGAGTGGCTGGACGAGTGGATTTAAATTTTTTCTTAAAATCCTCAATCATAAAGGTTAGGTGAGCTCTTTGTAGAAAGGAGAGCTGATTCTGGGGTAGTAAGCTCGCTATGATCTCATCAGGTTTTTTATGTGCTTGAGCTTGTAGGTCTTTTACTTTTAATGAGGCCAGGTCTCTCCATATGTGTCTTGTCATCTCGTCCGTTGGTTTTCCCAATATTTTATTGAGGAGGTTAAGCGGGGTTGTCGGGGAAGGCGTGGGAGCCAATCTTGGTCTCAGCTTGTCCCAAACTTCCATGGGGCCCCTTAACAGGGGGTTGAATTTTTTGGATCTGAACATACCTTTTTTTGGGAACCACAGGTCTTCTAATAGTGTGTTACCGTGTGTTTCTGTTGCTAGAGAATGTAGTAGGGTATCTCCAGAGGTGGAGGTCAATTCCCACCAGTAATTTAGTTGTGCGGCCAAGTAATAGTCATGGACACACGGCAGCCCTATCCCTCCCTCCTCCCTCCTCCTTATCATCAGACTGTATGCTAAACGAGGCTTTCTCTGTCTCCATACGTATCCAGAAAAGGCTGAGCGTACTGTTTTGAAAAAGGCCCTGGGGAGTGCCACCGGAAGCATTCTGAGTTTATACAGAATTGTGGGAAGAACATAAGAATTTAACACATTTTTACGGCCGAACCATGAAATGAACGGCATGTCGTAAGTGTGGAGAAGGTGCTTGACTTGTGTTAGCAATGGGGTGTAATTGTGTTTGTATAGATCCTCAGCTTCTTTAGTAATGGTGATCCCGAGATAGTCTACTGATGAATTGGACCATTTGAAGGGTGATCCCGTACTTAGTGTTTTAAATTTACTTGGGGGTAGAGTAATGTTGAGTATGGTGGATTTTGAAAAATTAATTTTAAAGTTGGAGATTTTCCCATAGTCTTCTAGTAGAGTTAGTAAGTGTGGGATGCTTTTTTCTGGGTCAGAAATGACAAACATCACGTCATCTGCGAAGGCTGCTGTATGCATTTCCTTGGAACTTGTTTTGAGACCTTTTATATTGGGATTTAGTCTCACCCCTTGTAGGAGAGGTTCCATCGATAAAATAAAAAGGGTCGGGGAGAGGGGACATCCCTGTCGGGTGCCATTTCTAATATTAAATGGGGGAGATAATAGGTTATTTATCTTTATTCTGGCGTATGGGTCCTGATATAACGAAAAGATTGCTGAGATGAATAAAGGGGGGAGATTAAAATGGGAGAGTACTTTTTTCATATAAGTCCAGCTCACCCTATCAAATGCCTTCTCGGCGTCGGTGCTGATCAGTACTAAGGGGATTTTCTGAGCTTGTGCGTATTTTGTTGCGTGGAGGAGTCTAATACAGTTGTTTCTACCCTCTCTGCCCTTAACGAAACCAGTTTGTTCGTTATTTATCAGGGAGGGAATCAGATTCTCTAACCTTTTTGCTAGCAACTTCGCCCACAGTTTAACATCCACGTTGATCAAGGATATCGGTCTATAGCTGCTACAGAGTTCAGGATCCTTGTTATCTTTGTAGATAAGCGTTAAGTGTGCTTCCTGTGCTTGTTTGGTAAGCGCATCACCGGACAGAAGTGCGTCAAAAAGATTTTTAAGTTTTGGGATTAATGTCTTCCTAAAAGTTTTGTAATAAGTACCTGGTAGACCGTCCGGCCCAGGACTTTTCCCTGTGGGGCATTGCATTACTATCTCTTCCACTTCTTGCGTGGAGATGGGAGCTAGGAGGGATTTGGAGGCATTCTCCTCCAGTTTTGGTAGGCGGACTGAATCTAAAAATTTGTCGATACTTTTTTCTAACTCCGCTTGGCTTTTATTGGGATTTTGTGCTTTTAGGTTGTATAAGTTTGAGTAATAACGCTGGAAATTTTCCGCTATTTCATGGGAGGATGATGTTGGTTTTCCCTTGTGATCTTTAATTGTGGCGATGGCATTTCTGGACTTTATTTTCTTAATTTGGGATGTAAGAAGCTTGCTACCTCTGTTGCCGTGTGCATATGTTACATGTTTAAAATAGAGGAGTTTCTTATTATATCTGGTCTCCAGGTGGTTTTTGAGTTCCCGTCTAAGCTCTATCAGGTCCTTCTGTTTATCAGAAGCTTGCGAAAGCTTTGTTATTTGTTCTAGTTTTGCAATTTTTGATAGGAGGGAATCTATTTCTGCTTGGTGCTTCTTTTTGATTCTGGACCCTAACGCTATGAAGAGACCTCGTATATAAGCTTTGTGTGCTTCCCATACAACTGGATATTTCACCCCCTCTGTATCGTTTAGTATGAAATATTCCTCCAGTTGTTTAGATAAAAGTGTCCTTTCTGCCTCTGAATCCAGAAGAGAGATGTTTAGCTTCCAGCTCCACTCCCCAGGCCCCTCCTCCCCAATCTTAATATCCGCGTGGGTAGGCGCGTGATCGGATAGCGTAATTGCTTCCATATGTGCCCCTTCGACTTTTGTTAGTAGGCTCTGGGATACCAGGACATAGTCGAGCCTATGATACGAGGCATGCATTTGGGAAAAGAAGGAATAATCTTTTAGAGAAGGGTTGAAGGACCGCCATGTGTCCACTAATCCCATGTCCGCCAGTGTTTTGTTTAGCTTTTGGATTTGTTTTTGGGGGACCCAGGATCTACCCGTTGAGGAATCCAGTAAGGGGTTCAGTACTGTGTTTAGATCTCCTCCTAGAATTATGAAACCCTCTGCGAATTCTCTCAGTATATTTAATTGGTCTATCAGCCAATTGACTTGGTTGGAGTTTGGTGCGTATAGATTAGCTATTGTTACCTTAACCTTATCTACGGAGCCTTTGATAAACAGCACTCTACCTAGTTCGTCCGAGTATTCGGCTTTTAAATTAAATGTCAAGGATCTGTGGAGGAAAATAGATACCCCCTTGGAGGCGGAGGTCGGGTGGGAGTTATGGAAACTCTGTCTGAATTGTCGCCCTGGTAAGTTAGGGCACTTGCTAGATTTGTAGTGCGTTTCTTGCACTAAGAGTACCTTGGTTTTATATTTTTTAATTAGCTGTGAAATGTTATGTCTTTTCTGTGGAGTGTTGAGACCCCGGACATTGAATGATGTGAACCTTACCGTCTCCATGTTGTCTTCTCTTGTGCTGGTCTTGGGATCTCGCTTGAGTAGTTGTTCGGGCAGATGTAGATTCTATCGAGTCCTGGACGGTTCAGCGGCGGATGAATCAGTGGGACTTCGGGTTTACTTGGGTGCCTCTGTCCGTCTAGGAGTAAGATCTAGAAGTCCGCGTGGAAGAAAGGGGAGGGGTAAAGAGAGGGAAAGAAGGAAGGAAAAAGAGGGGGGGAGGGAACAAATTTAACACTTAAAGACAAACAATTAGTGGACCACGTGGTTAGTTAACTTGGTTATTGCGAGCTGAGTCCACTAATAAAAAAAAGAAAAAGAAACAGTCCTCCTTTCGGAGGGACGACTAGTTCTTAACTCTCAAAGGGGTCTAGTCGTCTAGACGAGGCGGTCGGGATGATAATTCAATAAAACTTTAAACTGTAGCTTTAGATAAAATTGTAAAAAAGGAAAAATACAAAAGAAAAAGTAAACAAGAAAAAATGAAAAAATAGGTAGCCTGGTCGGAAAGGCACGATCGGTCTCCTTATCTAAGTGGGGGTGTAGATGATCCATCTCTATGACATCTTAATATTTTCCTGAAACGAGAGTGGTAAGAGGGGGTGTATCCGGAAAGGACTATGTCCTTGTAGAAGGGGTATCCTCATTATGTTCTAACGTTCAGGTGTCTCCAGAGGTATTTTCTTCTCTGCTTTTCTTTTTTTGTTTGCTCCTAGGCGATTTGGTGTAATTGACTGTGTGCCAGTGATCTGGAGCGGGGAGAGGTGGGAGACCTGGGAACTCCGGCAGCGGGAGCCAGTTAGGGAGTTCAATAGGTTCCATATCCATGTGTTTCCAGTTGTTCTGGAGGTCCTCCGGGGTACGAATATTTATTCTTCTCCCTTTATGGGTGACGCCTAAACCGAATGGAAAGAGCCACGCATAGCGAATATTTTTTGCTTTAAGAGCCTCTAGCAAAGGTTTTAACATTCTTCTTTTCGCTAGGGTCGAGGGCGAGAGATCTTGAAATAATTGGATCTGATCGCCTTCATAAGTTAGGTTTCTGGCATTCCTAGCTGCGTTCAAAATTGCCACTGTATCAGGAAAGGCCAGGAGTCTGCATATGATATCTCTGGGGGGGTCGCTAGCTGCAGGTTGTGGCCTTAGTGCCCTGTGGATCCTCTCTATAGTTATAGATGTAGCTCTGTCCCCCCCAATCAGGTCCACAAAGATCTCTCTGGCGATTTTTTCTAGAGTGTCCTGCGCCCAAGACTCTGGCAGGCCCTTTATGCGAATATTCTTACGCCTGCTCCTATTCTCCATATCTTCTTGTGTGAGTAGTAGTCTGTTGATATGTAGGTGTTGCTCTCTGACTACTGTGGCAAGCTCACTGGAATGTGTGGTGATAATGGCGGCTGACCTCTCTAATTCCTCCACCCTCCTCCCGGTGCTCCTCACCTCTTCCTTGATTTCTGTCAGTTCAGCCATCACTGGTTTAATTGTTTTCATCAGTAAGTCCTTCATAAATCCTTTGGAAAGGGGTTCATCCTCTTCACCCTCTGAGGAGCTTTCTCTCTCCCTTGCTGAGGACGATGCTGCAGCTGCTGCCGGCGCCATCTTGCCCGCTCCGTGCGGGGAGCGGGAGCTCCGGTCTTTCAGGAACCTCTGCATATCGGTCTGGCTCCGGGCAGGTCGAGGTGTCCCCTGCTGTTCTCCTCCTCTTTCTCTGGTAATTTTCCCCATTTTTCGTCAGATTGCAGCTGTTTGGAGCCGGGTTCCGTGCCTTAGTGAGGGAGCGCTGTGTTCAGGCTTCCATCACAGTCCGCGGCCAGGCTCCGCCTCCCCCCCAGTGTATTACTGACAATGCACAGTGGTCCCTAGCTTATTACTGACACTCCACAGCGGCTCCTAGTATAATAGTGACACTCCGCAGCGGCTCCCAGTGTATTAGTGAGACCCCACAGCAGCCCCTAGTGTAATAGTGAGACCCCACAGCGGTCCCCAGTGTATTACAGACACTCCGCAGAGGCCCCCAGTGTAAGAGTGTGACTCCACAGCGGCCCCAAGTGTAATAGTTAAACCCCACAGCGGCCCCCAGTGTATTAGTGAGAACCCACAGCCGCCCCCAGTGTAATAGTGAGACCCCACAGTGGCCCCCAGTGTAATAGTGAGACCCCACAGAAGCCTGCAGTGTAATAGTGAGGACCCACAGAGGCCCCCAGTGTATTATGCAGACCCCACAGCGGCCCCCAGTGTATTAGTGAGACCCCACAGTGGCCCCTAGTGTAATAGTGAGAACCCACAGCCGCCCCCAGTGTAATAGTGAGACCCCACAGTGGCCCCCAGTGTAATAGTGAGACCCCACAGCAGCCTCCAGTGTAATAGTGAGGCCCCACAGAGGCCCCCACTGTATTATGGAGACCCCACAGCGGCCTTAGTGTATTACTGAGACCCCACAGCGGCCCCCAGTTTAATAGTGAGACACCACAGTGGCCCCAGTGTATTACTGAGACCCCACAGCGGCCTCTAGTGTATTAGTATGACCACACTACGGCCCCTAGTGTATTAGTGAGACCCCACAGCAGCCACCAGTGTATTAGTGACAACCCAAAACAGCCCCCCGTGTATTAGTGACAATGCACAGCGGCCCCTAGTGTATTATTGGCACCCCACAGCGGCCACTAGTGTAATAGTGAGACCCCACAGTGGCCCCCAGTTTAATAGTGAGACCACACAGCGGCCCCCAGTGTATTAGTGACTCTCCACAGCGGCTCACAGTATATGAGTGACACCACACAGCGGCCCCCAGTGTATTAGTGAGACTATACAGCGGCCCCTGTGTAATAGTGAGACCCCACAGCGGCCCTCAAGGCACTAGTGAAACCCCACGGCGGCCCCCGATGTAATAGTGACACTTCACAGCGCCTGCCAGTATATTAGTGAGACCCCACAGCAGCCCCAAGTGTAATACTGAAACCGCACAGCGGCCCCCAGTGTAATAGTGGGAGACCATAGCGGCCCCCAGTGTATTAGTGAGACCTCACAGTGGCCCCTAGTGTAATAGTGAGACCCCACAGAGGCCCCAGTGTATTAGTGACAATGCACAGTGGTCCCTAGTTTATTATTGACACCCCAAAGCGGCACCTGGTGTAATAGTGACACTCCACAGTGGCTCCCAGTACATTAGTGTGACCCCACAGCGGCCCCCAGTATATTAGTGTGACCCCACAGCGGCCCCCAGTGTATTAGTGTGACCCCACAGCGGCCCCAAGTGGATTAGTGAGACCTCACAGCGGCCCCCCTTGTATTAGTGAGACCCCACAGCAGCCCCCAGTGTATTACTGACTCTCCAAAGCGGCTCCCAGTGTAATAGTGGGAGACCATAGTGGCCCTTAGTGTATTAGTGAGACCTCGCAGTGGCCCCTAGTGTAATAGTGAGACCCCACAGCGGCCCCCAGTGTAATGGTGAGAGCCGATAGCGGCCCCAAGTGTATTAGTGAGACCTCACAGTGGCCCCTAGTGTAATAGTGACACTCCACAGCGGCTCCCAGTGTAATAGTGACACTCCACAGCGGCCCCCAGTATATTAGTGAGACCCCACAGCGGCCCCAAGTAGATTAGTGAGACCCCACAGTGGCCCCCAGTGTATTAGTGAGACCCCACAGCAGCCCCTAGTGTAATAGTTAGACCCCACAGCGGCCCCCAGTTAATTAGTGAGACCCCACAGCGGCCCCCTATTGTAATAGTGAGACCCCTCAGCAGCCCCTAGTATAATACTGAGACCCCACAGCGGCCCACAGTGTATTAGTGAGACCCCACAGTGGCCCCTAGTGTAATAGTGAGACCCCACAGCGGCCCCCAGTGTATTACTGACACTCCGCACAGGCCCCCAGTATATTAGTGTGACTCCACAGCGGCCCCAATTGTAATAGTTAGACCCCACAGCGGCCCCCAGTGTATTAGTGCGACCCCACAGTGGCCCCTAGTGTAATAGTGAGAACCCACAGCCGCCCCCAGTGTAATAGTGAGACCCCACAGTGGCCCCCAGTGTAATAGTGAGACCCTACAGCGGCCCTCATTGTATTAGTGAGACCCCACAGCATCCCCTAGTATAATACTGAGACCCCACAGTGGCCCCCAGTGTATTAGTGAGACCTCGCAGTGGCCCCTAGTGTAATAGTGAGACCCCACAGCGGCCCCCAGTGTATTAGTGACAATGCACAGTGGTCCCTAGTTTATTATTGACACCCCACAGCGGCTCCTAGTGTAATAGTGACACTCCACAGCGGCCCCCAGTATATTAGTGTGACCCCACAGCTGCCCCAAGTGGATTAGTGAGACCCCACAGCGGCCCCCAGTGTATTAGTGAGACCCCACAGTGGCCCCCATTGTATTAGTGAGACCCCACAGCAGCCCCTAGTATAATACTGAGACCACACAGCGGCCCCAAGTGTAATAGTTAGACCCCACAGAGGCCCCCAGTGTATTAGTGAGACCCCACAGCAGCCCCCAGTGTAATACTGAGACTCCACAGCGGCCCCCAGTGTAATAGTGAGAGCCCATATCGGCCCCCAGAGTATTAGTGAGACCCCACAGTGGCCCCCAGTGTATTAGTGACAATGCACAGCGGCCCCCAGTGTATTATTGGCACCCCACAGCGGCCCCAAGTGTAATAGTGAGGCCACACAGCAGCCCCCAGTGTATTAGTGACTCTCCACAGCGGCCCACAGTGTATGAGTGACACCACACAGCGGCCCCCAGTGAATTAGTGAGACTCTACAGCGGCCCCCAGTGTAATAGTGAGACCCCAAAGCGGCCCCCAGGGCATTAATGAGATTCCACAGCGGCCCCCGGTGTAATAGTGACACTTCACAGCGCCTGCCAGTGTATTAGTGAGACCCCACAGCAGCCCCAAGTGTAATACTGAAACCCCACTCCGGCCCCCAGTGTAATGGTGAGAGCCCATAGCAGCCCCCAGTGTATAAGTGAGACCTCGCAATGGCCCCTAGTGTAATAGTGAGACCCCACAGCGGCCCCCAGTGTATTAGTGACAATGCAATGCGGCTCCTAGTGTATTATTGGCACCCCACAGCGGCCCCTAGTGTAATAGTGAGACCACACAGCGGCCCCCAGTGTATTAGTGACTCTCCACAGCGGCCCACAGTGTATGAGTGACACCACACAGCGGCCCCCAGTGTATTAGTGAGACCCCACAGTGGCCCCCAGTGTATTAGTGAGACCCCTTAATGGCCTCTAGTGTAATAGTGAGACCCCACAGCGCCCCCCAGTGTATTAGTGACAATGCACAGTGGCCCCTAGTGTACTAGTGACACCCCACAGAGGCCCCTAGTGTAATAGTGAGACCACACAGCGGCCTACAGTGTATTAGTGACTCTCCACAGCGGCCCCCAGTGTATGACTGTTACAGCACAGTGGCCCCAGTGTATTAGTGAGACTCCATAGCGGCCCCCAGTGCATTAGTGACACCCCACAGCCTCCCCAATGTATTAGTGACACTTCACGGCGGCCCACAGTGTAATAGTGAGAATCTACGGCGACCGCCAGTGTAATACTGATTCCCTCACGGCATCCCCCAGTGTATTAGTGAGACCCCACAGCGGCCTCCAGTGCATTAGTGACACAACACAGCAGCTCCCCAATCGAGACTCACATACTTACCCTCTCCTCCTCCTCCTGGAAGCTCTGCTCCTCTTCAGCTCGGCGATGATCCCGGCACACACTATATCAGTGTGCTGCCGGACGTCTCCTCCCCCTGCTCTCGTGGAATCTGAGAGGAAACCTCAGGGAAGGGGGATCCTGGATGCACACTGACGTTGCAGTGTGCGCCAGGATTACCGCGGCTAGCAGCGCTGTAAGTGACTACAAGCAGGGGAGCCGCGGCCCCTGCCGGTATTGACTAGTAATGAGCGGCGATTGCCAGTAGAGAGGGCTCTGCGTGCCGCCTCTGGTCCACTGGTCTAGTCCCATATAACCCCTTTAATTGCCTTAAGGAGGCAACATTTTATTTTATCCATTCTCAATTTTTTTCCTCCACCCTTTTAAAAAATCATAACGCTTTTTTTATTCATCCATCAACGTAGATAGATAAACAAGATATATTTTTCAATGTTTCTATTTAATGTACCATATAATGTACAAAAAAATTTCAAATTTAGTGTAATGGCTTTTATTTGGAGCCATACATGTATGTACACAGGCACGGTATATCCATATACTGGACGGTTTTGTTGGTGATATAAAAAAATTAGAGATATAAAGATATAAAAAAAATTATTAAAAGTTAAACCATCTGTTGTAAATGTACACCAAGATTATGTCATTAAAATGACAACTTATCCTACATAAAACAAGCCATCATATGGCTATGCAGATGGGGAAATAAAAATTGTATGGCTCTAGGAATGTAACTATACAAAAATGAACAATTAGTCGGTTATTTGGGCCTAAAATGAACCAGTCATTGAGGAGTTAAGAAACGATTATTTAACTTATTTGTAAATACAGTAAAAGGCCGTTAATCTGGCACATGGTAACCCAGGAATATGAATAATCCACCAAGCAAGAAAAATTGTCGCACAGAGTATATAGAAGGTTTTCTCATAATCTGACGATTACTGGGCTCTGTGAATCTTCATAGTCCGTGGTGGACCTTCTGAAACTCAGGAGCCTCTCCAGGAGGAGCCAATGCAATAGCCAATGGAACCATAGGTGCTAGCCCTACAGTATCAGCGCATCAATGCCAGCAGACTTATCACATCATGGCCTTTAAGACCCACCATGGGTTGTCATACTGTATGTATAGGTGTGTATGTATGCTTTGTACAGTATGTACATCTACAGGAATGGATTATATAATTTGCAGAATTGGAAGATGTTGCATTACAGGAATTTGACTGCTGACATTCATGAAACAATAGAAAACTTTACACTCCATCTCTGGTTTATATACACAGAAATTATAATATCTTTCACACTACTTGATGATGGTGCTTGTAGAACACCAATATTATGATCTCACTGTATGAATTTTGTCACGGCAACTTGCAGAACTCTACTACAGTGAGATTCCATATGAAACATGTCACAATTGCTTTGATGACATCATCACCTTCTATATCCCACTGTCCTGCCTTGAAGGAAATCACTGCCTTACAGACTTCCGACTGTAAGGCGGCCCCCTTTGCGTATCGTGATACACAAAGCAAAAAGTGATTTTTATGATGGAGAAAAGTAGAAGAGCCAAAAGAGATCAGGTTCTGATACAGAGGAGAGGGATTATCGAAGAGCAGCTACCCATATTCGTTTTAGGGCAAAATGACACCCTGCCTCCGGATATGGATAATGCCGCTCCAGAAATAATGTCTAAAAGACAAAATCTGGAGAAAAGAAGATCGAGCATGAGACATGAGATCCATACACAAAAACGAAATATGGAGAATCTCATGCGTGCTAATTCTGCAGAATCTGCTGCAGAACTCCAGAAGGCCATTCATGACTCCATGAAGAAAATTGGAGAACTGGCCCCAGAAATAAGAAGGATGAATAAAGATGCCATCCTCATAAAGCTGAGGAACATCGTCAGCACAGAGCTGGAGTTGGAAGAGGCTCTGCAAGAAACACCTGCAAGCGTCCCATTCTCTGGATGGGAGAGCGAAGAGAGCCCAAATCCACAGAGAGAGGCAGCCCAGAACAGGATGAGAAACAACAGAGACTGGGTTGTCCAACGTAGAAGGCGTCTCAACTACGCCAGACCCATAGAGAATGCAAATGGTGCTCTAAAAAGGTCCCGGTCATCGGCTATAACCATCTCCTTTAAAGAGTCCAAGAAAATCAAGTACAGTGACTCCACACCCAATAGATCATTGGAGGAAGAAGCACCAGGTAAGCTGGAAATAGTTCACTATGGTTAAACTGTAGGGGATTTTACTGCTAATTATTTGTAGGCCTGATTTATCCAAACTGTCTAATGGAAAAACTGTCCTTGTTGCCCATAGCAACCGATCATAATGCAGCTTTCATTGTTCCACGGAATTTCAAGAAATGGAATCTGAGCTCTGATTGGTCGCTATGGTGGGCAACAAGGGCAATTTTTCTATTAGTTCTAATAAATTAGATCCCAAATATTAGACTTTTTTTATTAAGTTAAATCTCATTTAAAATATAGATTTTACAGTTCTAGTTAATATTAAATCTTTTCTCTTCCCAACAGATGAAAGCCTTAACCCAGCCGTGATACCAGTTGAACACCTTGGTAATGCCAGTAGCCGGGCTCCACCCCCCAGAGAACAGGTCAATACAGTAACATCCATTGACCTGGATCACCTCACATTCCATAGAAAGCTTGGAGCGGGGACATTTGGAAAAGTAAGTTGCCAAAGATTTAATATTTAAACTTCTTCTAAAAATTAGACTTATTTTCATAATAAATCACTTTCTTTCCCCAAAATTCTCCTTGTCCTGATCTGTTGTGATTCTCCTCCAGGTGGTCTTGGCATCTGATCCGGTTAGTGAAGAACTGCTGGCCATTAAAATTATGAGTAAGAGTCGCACCGGTGATAAAATCTATACCGAGCTGGACGCTCTGACCATTGCCGCTGGGAGCCCCTTCTTAATATCACTGCGGGCATTTACAGAGAAGAAACATCATTATATAATTGCTATGGACTACATGGCCAGAGGAGACCTGCACCATCTGATGATGGAATGGATGCCGTTTGACTATCAAACAACAAGGTAAATATCTTACAGCTGAATCCTATAAGCTGCTGCATGTACATTGTGGTCCTGGAGCAAGGGACAATGACAACAGAAGGGGGTTTAAACATGAAAAGGACATGTCTGTATATCTTCTGATGATCTCTACGATTATGTATGGAGTCACTAACCAATCCCCTATTTTCTTCTCCACAGACCGTTTGCAGCAGAGATGGTCTGCGGCATCCAATTCCTACATGATCATGGCGTAGTACATCGGTAATTAGTTATATCCTCATATAAATTCTGTATCACTAAGTTGTCTTCTTACATATCTATTCTATGTGGTTCTTTTCATGAACCATCCATCATAATAAATGTCTCTTCTTTCTTTCTACAGTGACCTGAAGCCCCAAAATATACTCCTCAGTGACATCGGGCACATTAAGATCGCTGATTATGGATTAGCTGCGATTAATGTGTTTGGGGAGGACACGATGAATGACTTTTTAGGCACTAAAGGTTACACCGCCCCAGAGGTAAGGAACGTTCCTGTCTGATTGGTGTATACAGTAGGACTGAGTAATAACATGTTACTTATGGCTTTCAGTGTGTTAACTTTCATCATCACCCAAGGAATCGCTATCTACCCTAATCTAATCACAGACCTGTCCTCATAGCCTCTGTATGTAAATCCCTTCACCTGTATACTCAGCTGATCTTCCCATTGATATTTTAATAGGTGATGAACGGTGACATTTACAACCACCTGGTAGACTCCTTCTCTTTGGGTGTCATCTTATACATGATGAGCATAGGAGATCAACCATTCTATGGCGAAGGCACAATGGAGGATTATTATACATCACTGCAGGAGGATGAACCTTTTTATCTAGAGGGAATGTGCCCGAATGCTATCAGTATAATCGACGGGGTGAGTAGCATCAAATGAAGGATGATTGAGAGGAATAGAAGTTATTGTACTACAACCTAATACATAATATAATGGCTAATGGCTTCTCTTATTTTCCAGCTCCTCTGCAAGACTCCTTGTGACCGGTTGCCGATAACATCTTCCATCAGATCCCACCCGTTCTTCTACTCTATTGACTGGGATGATGTAGAGACAGGCAGTTCCTGCCCACCATTCCAATGGGACTTTGTAAGTATAACGCCCAGTGATATCCATTAGAGTGTTATCATTGATGTGTAACACATTCACACTAGACCCCTTATTATATGTATATCTGTGAAGAGCAGAATCTCAGACATGTATTTTTGTGTTCTTACAGGAGTAATTGGCTCATACAATCCAGCCACATTCCCATATCATCCGGGAATGAGCCTTTCTACATCAATTATATTTACCATCTTATAAATCATCCACTACTTAACATCTAGAACAGTCCATTTCCATCAAGTGGATGATACAACTCTAACAACTGGACTGTTCTAAAAATCGGAATAACAGTACCATCAAATTCCCCCCACTTAACATCAACGTGGATCATAACACCAAACATCTCGGGATTTATTCCGATCGCCATATTACTAACTATAGGTTGAAACTGAAAGAGTTCTATCAACCTTACTTACTATGGAACCTTCTGAATGTCTCAACTACAATGTGGTGACAATGACAGAAGAAAGTTGTGAGGCAGAAGTAACTCCTTCACCTACCAGACATGGACTTAGAGAAGGCTGACTGGCAAACCGCAGTGTTGTAAGAAGAACATCCAGGATACATTTCAGCTAGACGGGCCATACTTCAAAAATTGCTGCTCTTTCCTCTCCATCACACGTGACCTGGACCTGGATATCCAAAAACAACACATATGTAAGCCAAGGCCTGAAGAGCGGACTCACCATCATCTGCTCCTTTCTATTGAAAGTAATACCATTGCATAAGAGTAACATCTTTCATGTACAAATAAATGTATATTAACTTCTATGGAGGTTTTGGCTAAATTCTTTCCATAAACAGAACTTATTAATTATCATGAGAACCTAATATAATTGGGGGAGGATTTATGTAACATAAGGCGCTTTTGCACGGGACAACCTGTCGGGCGCAAGATGCCTAACAGCGATAATTATAACCGTTCCTGTGATTTTACCCAGGAATGATTAATACTAGTGAATGGAGGCGGAGTGGGCCGGGGATCATACCGGTCTGCCTGCCTCCATTCACAGTAAGCAGGCAGTCATTCATAAGTGACCAACTGCCTGTTTACACGGGCCGATCCATCCTTCAGTTTTCTGCATACATTTACACTGAACGGTAGTCATTAGGATTCTTGCAGGATCGCCAGAAATCGTACGATTATCGGCCCGTATAAAAGCATGTGCACTCCCGTGTTACATTGTATACGGTAAAGGAGGATGACTTATGTCTGGTTAGAATAGTTCAAAAGCAGTGAATGCGTATGGCTGCCACTATTAGACAAGCCATATGGTTGGCACTGCATTAATATTTGGGCTCTATTTAATGGTGCTAATCTAGAGCCCTAAAGTTGGGAGTTATATGGGTACCAACATGTGTTCCTCTTATACGGTGGTTCTCTTATATAAGGGTATGGTCATGTGGTTCAGATCTGCTGAGAAAAATCTGCAGCAGCAAAATCCACACTGAGGCCTCATGTCCACGGGGAAAATCAGGCCTGCTACGGATTCTCCATGGAGAATCCGCAGCGTGTCCCTCCTGCCCCGCGGACATGAGGGCTGAAAATAGAATATACTCACCTGCTGCCAGCCGTGCGTGTCTTCTCTTCTTCCCGGCCGGATCTTCTTTCTTCGGCATGCCAGCTGCGTTCCGCGTGCATGCGCCGGGCACATCCGCCGGGCCGAAGCAAGAAGATCCGGCCGGGAAGAAGGGAAGACATGCACGGCCCGCAGCAGGTGAGTATATTCTGATTTTATGTCTCCTGCGGATCCGGACGGCTTCCATAGGCTTCATTAGAAGCCTGCAGGAGCCGTCCGCGCAGGAGACCTGCACCAAATGGAGCATGGTTCGGATTTTTTCTTGCACGCGGATCCGCTTCTGCAGGGAAAAATGACATCTGCAGGTATTTAACTACCAGCGGGTGTCTAATGCATCCCTATGGGGCGCGGATCAGCGTGCAGAAAAAACGCTGCGGATTTTACATAATAATTTGCAAGTGGACATGAGGCCTTAGGGCCCATTCACATGGGCGTATATTCAGTCATGGCAGCACACGGGCACATTATAGCCTCTGAGGTATTCATACGTGCAAATTTTTAAACGGACCAATATTCGTACTAGCATGTCCTGCCCTAGTCCACATCAGGGATAAGAGTAGGACGTGTAATATCCACAGCCCCGCACATTGGGCATCAATCAGACAGGGTGACGCTGTCACTTCAGTCAACTGATGGACAGGGATCCCAAGAAGCGAACCCTGATGATGAACGATCGATGACTTAGCTTAAGGATAGGTTATCAACAGTCTAGTCCCGTGATAGCGAACCTTTTAGAGACCGAGTGCCCCAACTGCAACCCAAATGGAAAATTTCATTAGCGTTTCATCCAAAAAGCAGTCAAAATGTGCCCCATGTCTATTCTGAAACAGCCCTGCCCATTTGGAACACATGTAAACATACGCCAGCAGTAATAGTGACCCCCCACACCAACACCTTCAATAATAGTGACCCACCCAAGCGGACAAAGTGATAATAGTGACAACACTCAGTGATCCCAGCAAAATTTGTGAACCCCCCCCCCAGCGATAATAGTGACACCACCCCAGTATAATAATGACAGCACAACAGTATAATAGTGACACCCCCCGGTATAATAGTGACACCACACAGTGGCCCCCAGTTTATTATTGAGTACCCACAGCGGCCCATAATATACTAGTGAGAACCCACAGCGGTTCCCAGTGTATTAGTGAGACCCCACAGTGGCCCCCAGTGTATTAGTGAAACCGCACAGCGGCCCCCAATATATAAGTGACACCCCACAGTAGCCCCCAGGGTATAAGTGACACCCCACGGCGGCCCCGAAGTGTAATAGTGACACCCCTTAGCGTCCCTCAATACATAAGTGACCCCCCCGCTGTGGAGCCCAGTGTATTATTGACACCACACAGTGGCCCCTATTTTATTATTGAGGCCCCACAGCGGCCATAATATACTAGTGAGAGCCCACAGCAGCGCCCAGTATAATAATGAGACCCACAGTATATTAGTGACAGCCCAGAGAGGATGCCATTATATTAGTGACCCCCACAGCGGCCCCCAGTGTAATAGTGATACCCCACAGCGGCTCCCACTATATTAGTGACACCCCACAGCGGCTCCCAGTGTATTAGTGACACTGCACAGCGGCCCACAGTATAATAGTGACACCCCACTGCGGACCCCAGTGTATTATTGAGACCCGACAGGCGGCCCCCAATATATCAGTGAAACCCCACAGTGGCCCCCAGTCTATTAGTGAAACCTCACAGCGGCCCCCAATATATAAGTGACACCCCACAGCGGCCCCCAGGGTATTAATGACACCCCACAGCGGCCCCGAGTGTAATAGTGACACCCCAGAGCGTCCCTTAATGTAGAAGTGACCCCCACTGTGGACCCCAGTGTATTATTGAGACCTCACAGTGGCCCCAAGTGTTTTAGTGACTACCCACAGCAACCCCCAGTGAGACCCCACAGTGGCCCACAGTATAATACTGAGACCCAACAGCAGCCCCAAGGTATTAGTGACAACCCACAGCGACCCTCAGTGTATTAGTGACACCCGACAGTTGCCCCCAGTGTAACAGTGAGACCCCACAGCGGCTCCCAGAGTAATAGTGACACCCCACAGCGTAACCTAATGGATAAGTGAGACCCCACAACAGCCACCGGTGTGCTAGTGAGAACCCACAGCGGTCCCAGTGTATAAGTGAGTCCCTACAGTGGCCACCAGTGTATTAGTTAGACCCCCCCACCCCCCGTAGTGGCCCCCAGTGCAATAGTCAGACCCCACAGAGGACCCCAGTGTATTACTGAGACCCCAAAGCAGTGAACGGTGCATTGGTGACACCCCACAGCGGCCTTCAGTGTAATAGTGCGACTACACAGTGGCCCCAAGTGCATTATTGAAACCCCACAGTGGCCCCCAGTATATTAGTGACAGCTCAAGGTGGACCCCATTGTAACAATGAGACCCCACAGTGGCACCAGTGTAATTGTTAGACCCCCCAGTGGCCCCCAGTGTAATAGTGAAACCCCACAGCGGACCCCAGTGTATTTGTGAGACCCCACAGCAGCCTCCAGTGTATTAGTAAGACCCCACAGCTGCCCATAGTCTAATAGTGACACCCCACAGCTGCCCACAGTGTAATAGTGAGACCCCACAGTGGCCCCCATTGTAATAGTGAGACCCCACAGCGGCCCTCAATTTATAAGTGAGACCCCACAGCAGCCCCGAGTGTATTAGTGCCTACCCACAGTGGCCCCCAGTGTAATAGTGAGACCCCACAGCGGCCCACAGTATAATACTGAGACCCAAAAGCAGCCCTCAATGTATTAGTGACACCCCACAGCGGCCCCAGTGTATTAGTGACACCCGACAGCGCCCCCCAGTGTAACAGTGGGACCCCAAAGCGGCCCCCAGTGTAATAGTGAGACCCCACAGCAGCCCCCAATATATTAGTGACACCCCACAGCGGCCCCCAGTGTATTAGTGACACCCCAAAGCGGCCTCCAGCGTATTAGTAAGACCCCAGAGCTGCCCATAGTGTAATAGTGAGAAGCCACAGCTGCCCACAGTGTAATAGTGAGACCCCACAGTGGCCCCCATTGTAATAGTGAGACCGCACAGCAGCCCTCATTGTAATAATAGGACCCCACAGCGGCCCACAGTGTATTATCGAGACCCCACAGCAGCCCCACTGTACTAGTGAGACCCTACAGCGGCCCCCAGTATAATAGTGAGACTCCACAGTAACCCCCAGGGTATTAGTAAAACCCCACAGCGGCCCCCAGTGTAATAGTGAGACCCCACAGCAGCCCCCAATAAATCAGTGAGACCCTACAGTGGCCCCCAGTGTATTAGTGACATCCAACAGTGGCACCCCAGGGTATTAGTGACACCGCACGGCAGCCCCGTCTGTAATAGTGACACCCCACAGTGGCCCTCAATTTATAAGTGAGACCCCACAGCAGCCCCCAAGTGTATTAGTGATTACCCACAGTGGCCCCCGGTGTAATAGTGAGACCCCACAGCGGCCCACAGTATAATACTGAGACCCAAAAGTAGCCCCCAATGTATTAGTGACACCCCAGAGCGGCCCCAGTGTATTAGTGACACCCAACAGCGGCCCAAAGTGTAACAGTGAGACCCCCCAGCAGCCCCCAATATATTAGTGACACCCCAGAGCGGCCCCCAGTGTATTAGAGACACCCCAAAACGGCCCCCAGTGTAACAGAGAGATGTCACAGCGGCTCCCAGTGTAATAGTGAGACCCCACAGTGTACCGCAGTGGATTAGTGAAACCCCACAGCAGCCCCTAGTGTATTTGTAACACCCCACAGCGGCCCCAATTGTAATTGTGACATGTCACAGCGTCCCCAAGTGTATTAGCGAGACTCCACATCAGCCACCGGTTTATTGGTAACACCGCACAGCGGACCCCAGTGTAATAGTGAAACCCCACAGCGGCCCCTAAGTTATAAGTGACACCCCACAGCGGCCCCCAGGGTATTAGTGACACCCAACGGCGGCCCCGAGTGTAATATTGACACCCACAGCGTCCCTTAATGTAGAAGTGACCCCCCACTGTGGACCCCAGTGTATTATTGAGACCCCACAGTGGCCCCCAGTGTATTAGTGACACCCCACAGCAGCCCCAAGTGTTTTAGTGACTAGCCACAGTGACCCACAGTGTAATAGTGAGACCCCACAGTGGCCCACAGTATAATACTGAGACCCAACAGCAGCCCCAAGGTATTAGTGACACCCCACAGCGGCCCCCAGTGTATTAGCTACACTCGACAGTTTCCCCCAGTGTAACAGTGAGACCCCACACTGGCACCCAGTGTAATAGTGGGACCCCACAACAGCCCCCAGTGTATTAGTGACACCACACAGCGGCCGCTAGCATATTAGTGACACCCCAAAGTGGCCCCCAGTGTAAAAGTGAGACACCAAAGCGGCTCCCAGAGTAATAGTGACACCCCACAGCATACCCCAGAGGATTAGTGAGACCCCACAGCAGCCCCCAGTGGATTAGTGAGACCCCACAGCAGCCCCCAGTGTGTTAGTAAGAACCCATAGCGGCCCCACTGTATTAGTGAGTCCCTACAGTGGCCCTCAGTGTATTAGTGAGACATCACAGTGGCCCCAAGTGTTTTAGTGACTACCCACAGCAACCCCCAGTGAGACCCCACAGTGGCCCACAGTATAATACTGAGACCCAACAGCAGCCCCAAGGTATTAGTGACACCCCACAGCGGCCCTCAGTGTATTCGTGACACCCGACAGTTGCCCCCAGTGTAACATTGAGACCCCACAGTGGCACCCAGTGTATTAGTGAGACCACACAGCATCCCCCAGTGTATTAGTGACATGAAACAGCGGCCCCTAGCGTATTAGTAACACCATACAGTGGCCCCCAGTGTAACAGTGAGACCCCACAGAGGACCCCAGTGTATTACTGAGACCCCACAGCAGTGAACGGTGCATTGGTGACACCCCACAGCAGCCTTCAGTGTAATAGTGCGACTACACAGTGGCCCCAAGTGCATTAGTGAAACCCCACAGTGGCCCCCAGTATATTAGTGACAGCTCAAGGTGGACCCCATTGTAACAATGAGACCCCACAGTGGCACCAGTGTAATTGTTAGACCCCACAGTGGCCCCCAGTGTAATAGTGAAACCCCACAGCGGACCCCAGTGTATTTGTAAGACCCTACAGCAGCCTCCAGTGTATTAGTGACACCCGACAGTTGCCCCCAGTGTAACATTGAGACCCCACAGTTGCAACCAGTGTAATAGTGAGACCCCACAGCAGCCCCCAGTGTATTAGTGACATGAAATAGCAGCCCCTAGCGTATTAGTAACACCCCACAGTGGCCCCCAGTGTAACAGTGAGACCCCACAGCGGCTCCCAGAGTAATAGTGACACCCCACAGCGCAACCTAATGGATAAGTGAGACCGCACAACAGCCCCCAGTGTGCTAGTGAGAACCCACTTCGGCCCCAGTGTATTTGAGAGTTCCTACAGTGGCCCCCAGTGTATTAGTTAGACCCCCCGCAGTGGCCCACAGTGCAATAGTGAGACCCCACAGAGGACCCCAGTGTATTACTGAGACCCCACAGCAGTGAACGGTGCACTGGTGACACCCCACAGCGGCCTTCAGTGTAATAGTGCGACTACACAGTGGCCCCAAGTGCATTAGTGAAACCCCACAGTGTCCCCCAGTATATTAGTGACAGCTCAAGGTGGACCCCATTGTAACAATGAGACCCCACAGTGGCACCAGTGTAATTCTTAGACCCCCCCCAGTGGCCCCCAGTGTAATAGTGAAACCCCACAGCGGACCACAGTGTATTAGTGAGACCCCACAGCAGCTTCCAGTGTATTAGTAAGACCCCACAGCTGCCCACAGTCTAATAGTGACACCCCACAGCTGCCTCCAGTGTAATAGTGAGACCCCACAGTGGCCCCCAGTGTAATAGTGAGACCCCACAGCGGCCCCCGGTGTAATAGTGACACTTCACAGCGCCTTCCAGTGTATTACTGAAACACCTCAGCAGCCCCCAGTGTAATACTGAAACCCCACAGCGGCCCCCAGTGTATTAGTGACATCCCAAAGCGGCCTCCAGCGTATTAGTAAGACCCCACAGCTGCCCATAGTGTAATAGTGAGAAGGCACAGCTGCCCACAGTGTAATAGTGAGACCCCACAGTGGCCCCCATTGTAATAGTGAGACCGCACAGCAGCCCTCATTGTAATAATAGGACCCCACAGCGGCCCACAGTGTATTATCGACACCCCACAGCAGCCCCACTGTACTAGTGAGACCCTACAGCGGCCCCAAGTGTAATAGTGAGACCTTGCAGTGGCCCCTAGTGTAATAGTGAGACCACACCGCGGCCCCCAGTGTATTAGTGACTCTCCACAGTGGCCCACAGTGTATGAGTGACACCTCACAGCGGCCCCCAGTGTAATAGTGAGACCCCACAGCGGCCCCCAGGGCATTAGTGAGACCCCACAGTGGCCCCCAGTGTAATAGTGAGACCCCAGAGCAGCCCCCAGTGTATTAGTGAGACCACACAGCAGCCCCACTGTACTAGTGAGACCCTACAGCGGCCCCCAGTGTAATAGTGAGACCTCGCAGTGGCCCCTAGTGTAATAGTTAGACCACACTGCGGCCCCCAGTGTATTAGTGACTCTCCAGAGCGGCCCACAGTGTATGAGTGACACCACATAGCGGCTCCGAGTGTAATAGTGAGACCCCACAGCGGCCCCCAGGGCATTAGTGAGACTCCACAGTGGCCCCCAGTGTATTAGTGAGACCACACAGCGGCCCCCAGTATAATAGTGAGAGCCCATAGCGGCCCCCAGAGTATTAGTGAGACCCCACAGTCGCCACCCGAGTATTAGTGAGACCCCACAGTGGCCCCCAGTGTATTAGTGACACCCCACAGCGGCCCCTAGTGCATTAGTGAGACCCCACAGCAGCCCCCAGTGTATTAGTGACAATGCACAGCGGCCCCTAGTGTATTATTGGCACCCCAAAGCGGCCCCCAGTGTATTAGTGACTCTCTGCAGCCGCCCACAGTGTATGAGTGACACCACACAGCAGCCCCCAGTGTATTAGTGAGACTCTACAGCGGCCCCCAGTGTAATAGTGAGACCCCACAGCGGCCCCTAGGGCATTAGTGAGACCCTACAGCGGCCCCCGGTGTAATAGTGACAATTCACAGCGCCTGCCAGTGTATTAGTGAGACCCCACAGCAGCCCCAAGTGTAATACTGAAACCCCCCAGCGGCCCCGAGTGTAATGGTGAGAGCCCATAGCGGACCCCAGTGTATTAGTGAGATCTCGCAGTGGCCCCTAGTGTAATAGTGAGACCACACCGCGGCCCCCAGTGTATTAGTGAGTCTCCACAGCGGCCCACAGTGTATGAGTGAAACCACACAGCGGCCCCCAGTGTAATAGTGAGACCCCACAGCGGCCCCCAGGGCATTAGTGAGACCCCACAGTGGCCCCCAGTGTAATAGTGAGACCCCACAGTGGCCCCCAGTGTAATAGTGAGACCCCACAGTGGCCCCCAGTGTAATAGTGAGACCCCACAGCGGCCCCCAGTGTATTAGAGAGACCCCACAGCAGCCCCCAATATAATAGTGAGAGCCCATAGCGGCCCCCAGAGTATTAGTGAGACACCACAGTCGCCCTCCGAGTATTAGTGAGACCCCACAGTGGCTCCCAGTGTATTAGTGACACCCCACAGCGGCCCCTAGTGTATTAGTGAGACCCTACAGCGGCCCCCAGTGCATTAGTGACAACCCACAGCGGCCCCCAGGGCATTAGTGAGACCCCACAGCGGCCCCCAGTGTAAAAGTGACAATTCACAGCGCCTGCCAGTGTATTAGTGAGACGCCTCAGCAACCCCAAGGGTAATGGTGAGAGCCCATAGCGGCCCCCAGTGTATTAGTGAGATCTCGCAGTGGCCCCTAGTGTAATAGTGAGACCCCACAGCGGCCCCCAGTGTATTACTGACAATGCACAGTGGTCCCTAGTTTATTATTGACACCCCACAGCGGCTCCTAGTGTAACAGTGACACTCCACAGCGGCCCCCAGTATATTAATGTGACCCCACAGCGGCCCCAAGTGGATTAGTGAGACCCCACAGCGGCCCCCAGTGTATTAGTGAGATCCCACAGCAGCCCCTAGTATAATACTGAGACCCCACAGCAGCCGCCAGTGTATTAGTGAGACCCCACAGTGACCCCTAGTGTAATAGTGAGACCCCACAGCGGCCCCCAGTGTATTACGGAAACTCCGCAGAGGCCCCCAGTGTATTAGTGTGACTCCACAGCGGCCGCCAGTGTATTAGTAAGACCCCACAGTGGCCCCTAGTGTAATAGTGAGAACCCACAGTGGCCCCCAGTGTAATAGTGAGACCCCACAGCAGCCTCCAGTGTAATGGTGAGGCCCCACAGCGGCCCCCAGTGTATTAGTGACTCTCCACAGTGGCCAACAGTGTATGAGTGACACCATACAGCGGCCCCCAGTGTATTAGTAAGACTATACAGCGGCCCCCAGTGTATAAGTGAGACCCCACAGCATCCCCAAGTGTAATACTGAAACCCCACAGCGGCCCCCAGTGTAATAGTGAGAGACCATAGCGGCCCCTAGTGTAATAGTGAGACCCCACAGCGGCCCCTAGTGTATTAGTGACAATGCACAGTGGTCCCTAGTTTATTATTGACACCCCACAGCGGCTCCTAGTGTAATAATGACACTCCACAGCGGCCCGCAGTATATTAGTGTGACCCCACAGCGCCACCAAGTGGATTACTGAGACCCCACAGCGGCCCCCAGAGTATTAGTGAGACCCCACAGCGGCCCCCATTGTATTAGTGAGACCCCACAGCAGCCCCTAGTATAATACTGAGACCACACAGCGGCCCCAAGTGTAATTGTTAGACCCCACAGAGGCCCCCAGTTAATTAGTGAGACCCCACAGCGGCCCCCAATTGTAATAGTGAGACCCCACAGCAGCCGCTAGTATAATACTGAGACCCCACAGCGGCCCCCAGTGTATTAGTGAGACCCCACAGTGGCCCCTAGTGTAATAGTGAGACCCCACAGTGGCCCCCAGTGTATTACTGAGACCCCACAGCAGCCCCCAGTGTAATACTGAGAATCCACAGCGGCCCCCAGTGTAATAGTGAGAGCCCATAGCGGCCCCCAGAGTATTAGTGAGACCGCACAGTGGCCCCCAGTGTATTAGTGAGACCCCACAGCAGCCCCCAGTATATTAGTGACTATGCACAGCGGCCCCCAGTGTATTATTGGCACCCCACAGCGGCCCCTAGAGTAATAGTGAGACCACACAGCAGCCCCCAGTGTATTAGTGACTCTCCACAGCGGCCCACAGTGTATGAGTGACACCATACAGCGGCCCCCAGTGTATTAGTGAGACTCTACAGCGGCCCCCAGTGTAATAGTGAGACCCCAAAGCAGCCCCCAGGGCATTAGTGAGACCCCACAGCGGCCCCCGGTGTAATAGTGACACTTCACAGCGCCTGCCAGTGTATTAGTGAGACTCCACAGCAGCCCCAAGTGTAATACTGAAACCTCACAGCGGCCCCCAGTGTAATGGTGAGAGCCCATAGTGGCCCCCAGTGTATTAGTGACAATGCACAGCGGCTCCTAGTGTATTATTGGCACCCCTCAGCGGCCCCTAGTGTAATAGTGAGACCACAGAGCGGCCCCCAGTGTATTAGTGACTCTCCACAGCGGCCCACAGTGTATGAGTGACACCACACAGCGGCCCCCAGTGTATTAGTGAGACTACAGCGGCCCCAGTGTAATAGTGAGACCCCACAGCGGCCCCCAGGGCATTAGTGAGACCCCACAGTGGCCCCCGGTGTAATAGACCCCACAGCAGCCCCCAGTGTATTAGGGAGACCCCACAGCAGCCCCCAGTGTAATACTGAGTCCCCACAGCGGCCCCCAGTGTAATAGTGAGAGCCCATAGCGGCCCCCAGAGTATTAGTGAGACCTCACAGAGGCCGCTAGTGTATTAGTGACATCCCACAGCGGCCCCTAGTGTATTGGTGAGACCCCACAACAGCCCCCAGTGTATTAGTGACAATGCACAGCGGCCCCTAGTGTATTATTGGCACCCCACAGCGGCCCCTAGTGTAATAGTGAGACCACACAGTGGCCCCCAGTGTATTAGTGACTCTCCACAGCGGCCCACAGTGTATGAGTGACACCACACAGCGGCCCCCAGTGTATTAGTGAGACTCTACAGCGGCCCCCAGTGTAATAGTGAGACCCCACAGCGGCCCCCAGGCAATTAGTGAGACCCCACAGCGGCCCCCAGTGTAATAGTGACAATTCACAGCGCCTGCCAGTGTATTAGTGAGCCCCATATGTAATACTGAAAACCGCCAGCGGCCCCCAGTGTAATGGTGAGAGCCCATAGCGGCCCCCAGTGTATTAGTGAAACCTCGCAGTGGCCCCTAGTGTAATAGTGAGACCCCACAGCGGCCCCCAGTGTATTACTGACAATGCACAGTGGTCCCTAGCTTATTACTGACACCCCACAGCGGCTCCTAGTATAATAGTGACACTCCACAGCGGCCCCCAGTATATTAATGTGACCCCACAGCGGCCCCAAGTGGATTAGTGAGACCCCACAGCGGCCCCCAGTGTATTAGTGAGACCCCACAGCAGCCCCTAGTATAATACTGAGACCCCACAGCGGCTCCCAGTGTATTAGTGAGACCCCACAACGGCCCCCAGTGTAATAGTGAGACCCCACAGCGGCCCCCAGTGTAATAGTGAGACCCCACAGCGGCCCCCAGTATAATGGTGAGAGCCCATAGCGGCCCCCAGAGTATTAGTGAGACCCCACAGTCGCCCCCCGAGTATTAGTGAGATCCCACAGTGGCTCCCAGTGTATTAGTGACACCCCACAGCGGCCCCTAGTGTATTAGTGAGACCCCACAGCAGCCCCCTGTGTATTAGTGACAATGCACAGCGGCCCCTAGTGTATTATTGGCACCCCACAGCGGCCCCTAGTGTATTAGTGAGACCACACAGCGGCCCCCAGTGTATTAGTGACTCTCCGCAGCGGCCCACAGTGGAATAGTGAGACCCCACAGCGGCCCCCAGGGCATTAGTGAGACCCTACAGCGGCCCCCAGGGCATTAGTGAGACCCTACAGCCGCCCCCGGTGTAATAGTGACAATTCACAGCGCCTGCCAGTGGATTAGTGAGACCCCACAGCAGCCCCAAGTGTAAAACTGAAACCCCCCAGCGGCCCACAGTGTAATGGTGAGAGCCCATTGCGGCCCCCAGTGTATTAGTGAGATCTCGCAGTGGCCCCTAGTGTAATAGTGAGACCCCAGAGCGGCCCCCAGTGTATTACTGACAATGCACAGTGGTCCCTAGTTTATTATTGACACCCCACAGCGGCTCCTAGTGTAACAGTGACTCTCCACAGCGGCCCCCAGTATATTAATGTGACCCCACAGCGGCCCCAAGTGGATTAGTGAGACCCCACAGCGGCCCCCAGTGTATTAGTGAGACCCCACAGCAGCCCCCAGTATAATACTGAGACCCCACAGCGGCCCCCAGTATATTACGGACACTCCGCAGAGGCCCCCAGTGTATTAGTGTGACTCCACAGCGGCCGCAAGTGTAATAGTTAGACCCCACAGCGGCCCCCAGTGTATTAGGAAGACCCCACAGTGGCCCCTAGTGTAATAGTGAGAACCCACAGCCGCCCCCAGTGTAATAGTGAGACCCCACAGTGGCCCCCAGTGTATTAGTGACACCCCACAGCGGCCCCTAGTGTATTAGTGGGACCCCACAGCAGCCCCCAGTGTATTAGTGACAATGCACAGCGGCCCCTAGTGTATTATTGGCACCCCACAGTGGCCCCTAGTGTAATAGTGAGACCACACAGCGGCCCCCAGTGTATTAGTGACTCTCCGCAGCGGCCCACAGTGTACGAGTGACACCACACAGCGGCCCCCAGTGTATTAGTGAGACTCTACAGCGGCCCCCAGTGTAATAGTGAGACCCCACAGCGGCCCCCAGGGCATTAGTGAGACCCCACAGCGGCCCCCAGTGTAAAAGTGACAATTCACATCGCCTGCCAGTGTATTAGTGAGACCCCCCAGCAGCCCCAAGTGTAATGGTGAGAGCCCATAGCGGCCCCCAGTGTATTAGTGAGATCTCGCAGTGGCCCCTAGTGTAATAGTGAGACCCCACAGCGGCCCCCAGTGTATTACTGACAATGCACAGTGGTCCCTAGTTTATTATTGACACCCCACAGCGGCTCCTAGTGTAACAGTGACACTCCACAGCGGCCCCCAGTATATTAATGTGACCCCACAGCGGCCCCAAGTGGATTAGTGAGACCCCACAGCTGCCCCCAGTGTATTAGTGAGACCCCACAGCAGCCCCTAGTATAATACTGAGACCCCACAGCGGCCGCCAGTGTATTAGTGAAACCCCACAGTGGCCCCTAGTGTAATAGTGAGACCCCACAGCGGCCCCCAGTGTATTACGGACACTCCGCAGAGGCCCCCAGTGTATTAGTGTGACTCCACAGCGGCCGCAAGTGTAATAGTAAGACCCCACAGTGGCCCCTAGTGTAATAGTGAGAACCCACAGCCGCCCCCAGTGTCATAGTGAGACCCCACAGTGGCCCCCAGTGTAATACTGAGACCCCACAGCAGCCTCCAGTGTAATGGTGAGGCCCCACAAAGGCCCCCAGTGTATTATCGAGACCCCACAGCGGCCTTAGTGTATTACTGAGACCCCACAGCGGCCCCCCGTGTATTAATGAGACCCCACAGCAGCCACCAGTGTATTAGTGACCACCCACAACAGCCCCTAGTGTATTATTGGCACCCCACAGCGGCCCTTAGTGTAATAGTGAGACCACACAGCGGCCCCCAGTGTATTAGTGACTATCCACAGCGGCCCACAGTGTATGAGTGACACCACACAGCGGCCCCCAGTGCATTAGTAAGACTATACAGCGGCCCCCAGTGTATAAGTGAGACCCCACAGCAGCCCCAAGTGTAATACTGAAACCCCACAGCGGCCCCCAGTGTAATAGTGAGAGACCATAGCGGCCCCCAGTGTAATAGTGAGACCCCACAGCGGCCCCAAAGTGGATTAGTGAGACCCCACAGCGGCCCGCATTGTATTAGTGAGACCCCACAGCAGTCCCTAGTATAATACTGAGACCACACGGCGGCCCCAAGTGTAATAGTTAGACCCCACAGAGGCCCCCAGTTAATTAGTGAGACCCCACAGCGGCCCCCTATTGTAATAGTGAGACCCCACAGCAGCCGCTAGTATAATACTGAGACCCCACAGCGGCCCCCAGTGTATTAGTGAGACCCCACAGTGGCCCGTAGTGTAATAGTGAGACCCCACAGCGGCCCCCAGTGTATTAGTGAGACCCCACAGCAGCCCCGAGTGTAATACTGAGACTCCACAGCAGCCGCCAGTGTAATAGTGAGAGCCCACAACAGCCCCCAGTGTATTAGTGACAATGCACAGTGGTCCCTAGTTTATTATTGACACCCCACAGCGGGTCCTAGTGTAATAGTGACACTCCACAGTGGCCCCCAGTACATTAGTGTGACCCCACAGCGGCCCCCAGTGTATTAGTGTGACCCCACTGCGGCCCCAAGTGGATTAGTGAGACCCCACAGCGGCCCCCAGTGTATTAGTGAGACCCCACAGCAGCCCCCATTGTATTAGTGAGGCCCCACAGCAGCCCCCAGTGTATTAGTGACTCTCCCAAGCGGCCCCCAGTGTAATAGTGAGAGACCATAGCGGCCCCCAGTGTATTAGTGAGATCTCGCAGTGGCCCCTAGTGTAATAGTGAGACCCCACAGCGGCCCCCAGTGTATTACTGACAATGCACAGTGGTCCCTAGTTTATAATTGATACCCCACAGCGGCTCCTAGTGTAACAGTGACACTCCACAGCGGCCCCCAGTATATTAATGTGACCCCACAGCGGCCCCCAGTGTATTAGTGAGACCCGAGAGCAGCACCTAGTATAATACTGAGACCGCACAGCGGCCCCTAGTGTATTAGTGAGACCCCACATTGGCCTCTAGTGTAATAGTGAGTCCCCACAGCGGCCCCCAGTGTATTACGGACACTCCGCAGAGGCCCCCAGTGTATTAGTGTGACTCCACAGCGGCTGCAAGTGTAATAGTTAGACCCCACAGCGGCCCCCAGTGTATTAGTAAGACCCCACAGTGGCCCCTGGTGTAATAGTGAGAACCCACAGCCGCCCCCAGAGTAATAGTGAGACCGCACAGTGGCCCCCAGTGTATTAGTGACACCCCACAGCGGCCCCTAGTGTATTAGTGAGACCCCACAGCAGCCCCATGTGTAATACTGAAACCCCCCAGCGGCCCCCAGTGTAATGGTGAGAGCCCATAGCGGCCCCCAGTGTATTAGTGAAACCTCGCAGTGGTCCCTAGCTTATTACTGACACCCGACAGCGGCTCCTAGTATAATAGTGACACTCCACAGCGGCCCCCAGTATATTAATGTGACCCCACAGCGGCCCCAAGTGGATTAGTGAGACCCCACAGCGGCCCCCAGTGTGTTAGTAAGACCCCACAGCAGCCCCAAGTATAATACTGAGACCCCACAGTGGCCCCTAGTGTAATAGTGAGAACCCACAGCCGCCCCCAGTGTAATAGTGAGACCCCACAGTGGCCCCTAGTGTATTAGTGAGACCCCACAGCAGCCCCATGTGTAATACTGAAACCCCCCAGCGGCTCCCAGTGTTATAGTAAGACCCCACAGCGGCCCCCAGTGTATTACTGACAATGCACAGTGGTCCCTAGCTTATTACTGACACCCGACAGCGGCTCCTAGTATAATAGTGACACTCCACAGCGGCCCCCAGTATATTAATGTGACCCCACAGCGGCCCCAAGTGGATTAGTGAGACCCCACAGCGGCCCCCAGTGTGTTAGTGAGACCCCACAGCAGCCCCTAGTATAATACTGAGACCCCACAGCGGCCCCAAGTGGATTAGTGAGACCCCACAGCGGCCCCCAGTGTATTAGTGAGACCCCACAGCAGCCCCTAGTATAATACTGAGACCCCACAGCGGCCCCCAGTGTATTAGTGAGACCCCACAGTGGCCCCTAGTGTAATAGTGAGACCCCACAGCGGCCCCCAGTGTATTAGTGAGACCCCACAGTGGCACCTCGTGTAATAGTGAGAACCCACAGCCGCCCCCAGTGTCATAGTGAGACCCCACAGTGGCCCCCAGTGTAATAGTGAGACCACACAGCAGCCTCCAGTGTAATAGTGAGGCTCCACAGAGGCCCCCAGTGTATTATGGAGACCCCACAGCGGCCTTAGTGTATTACTGAGACCCCACAGCGGCCCCCAGTTTAAAAGTGAGACTCCACAGTGGCCCCAGTGTATTACTGAGATCCCACAGCGGACCCTAGTGTATTAGTATGACCGCACTACGGCCCCTAGTGTATTAGTGGGACCCCACAGCAGCCACCAGTGTATTAGTGACAACACACAACAGCCCCCAGTGTATTAGTGACAATGCACAGCGGCCCCTAGTGTATTATTGGCACCCCACAGCGGCCCCTAGTGTAATAGTGAGACTCCACAGCGGCCCCCAGTGTAATAGTGAGACCACACAGCGGCCCCCAGTGTATTAGTGAGACTATACAGCGGCCCCCAGTGTAATAGTGAGACCCCACAGCGGCCCCCAGGGCATTAGTGAGACCCCTCAGCGGCCCCCGGTGTAATAGTGACACTTTACAGCGCCTGCCAGTATATTAGTGAGACCCCACAGCAGCCCCAAGTGTAATACTGAAACCCCACAGCGGCCCCCAGTGTAATAGTGAGAGACCATAGCGGCCCCCAGTGTATTAGTGAGACCTCGCAGTGGCCCCTAGTGTAATAGTGAGACCCCACAGAGGCCCCCAGTGTATTAGTGACAATGCACAGTGGTCCCTAGTTTATTATTGACACCCCACAGCGGCTCCTAGTGTAATAGTGACACTCCACAGCGGCCCCCAGTATATTAGTGTGACCCCACAGCGGCCCCCAGTATATTAGTGTGACCCCACAGCGGCCCCCAGTGTATTAGTGTGACCCCACAGCGGCCCCCAGTGGATTAGTGAGACCCCACAGCGGCCCCCATTGTATTAGTGAGACCGCACAGCAGCCCCCAGTGTATTATTGACTCTCCAAAGCGGCCCCCAGTGTAATAGTGAGAGACCATAGCGGCCCCCAGTGTATTAGTGAGACCTCGCAGTTGCCCCTAGTGTAATAGTGAGACCCCACAGCGGCCCCCAGTGTAATGGTGAGAGCCGATAGCGGCCCCAAGTGTATTAGTGACAATGCACAGTGGTCCCTAGTTTATTATTGACACCCCACAGCAGCCCCTAGTGTAATAGTGAGACCCCACAGCAGCCCCCAGTGTAATAGTGAGACCACACAGCGGCCCCCAGTGTATTAGTGAGACCCCAAAGCGGCCCCAAGTAGATTAGTGAGACCCCACAGTGGCCCCCAGTGTATTAGTGAGACCCCACAGCGGCCCCCATTGTAAAAGTGAGACCCCACAGCAGCCCCTAGTATAATACTGAGACCACACAGCGGCCCCAAGTGTAATAGTTAGACCCCACAGCGGCCCCCAGTTAATTAGTGAGACCCCACAGCGGCCCCCTATTGTAATAGTGAGACCCCACAGCAGCCCCTATTATAATACTGAGACCCCACAGCGGCCCACAGTGTATTAGTGAGACCCCACAGTGGCCCCTAGTGTAATCGTGAGACCCCACAGCGGCCCCCAGTGTATTACTGACACTCCGCACAGGCCCCCAGTATATTAGTGTGACTCCACAGGGGCCCCAAGTGTAATAGTTAGACCCCACAGCGGCCCCCAGTGTATTAGTAAGACCCCACAGTGGCCCCTAGTGTAATAGTGAGAACCCACAGCTGCCCCCAGTGAAATAGTGAGACCCCACAGTGGACCCCAGTGTAATAGTGAGACCCCACAGCAGCCTCCAGTGTAATAGTGAAGCCCCACAGAGGCCCCTAGTGTGTTATCGAGACCCCACAGAGGCCTTAGTGTATTACTGAGACCCCACAGCGGCCCCCAGTTTAATAGTGAGACCACACAGCGGCCCCCAGTGTATTAGTGACTCTCCACAGCGGCCCACAGTGTATGAGTGACACCACACAGCGGCCCACAGTGTATTAGTGAGACTCTACAGCGGCCCCCAGTGTAATAGTGAGACCCCACAGCAGCCACCAGGGTAATAGTGAGACTCCACAGTGGCCCCAGTGTATTACTGAGACCCCACAGCGGCCCCTAGTGTATTAATAAGACCGCACTACGACCCTTAGTGTATTAGTGAGACCCCACAGCAGCCACCAGTGTATTAGTGACAATGCACAGCAGCCCCTAGTGTATTATTGGCACCCCACAGCGGCCCCCAGTGTAACATTGAGACCCCACAGTGGCACCCAGTGTATTAGTGAGACCCCACAGCAGCCCCCAGTGTATTAGTGACATGAAACAGCGGCCCCTAGCGTATTAGTAACACCCCACAGTGGCCCCCAGTGTAACAGTGAGACCCCACAGAGGACCCCAGGGTGTTACTGAGACCCCACAGCAGTGAACGGTGCATTGGTGACACCCCACAGCGGCCTTCAGTGTAATAGTGCGACTACACAGTGGCCCCAAGTGCATTAGTGAAACCCCACAGTGGCCCCTAGTATATTAGTAACAGCTCAAGGTGGACCCCATTGTAACAATGAGACCCCACAGTGGCACCAGTGTAATTGTTAGACCCCACAGTGGCCCCCAGTGTAATAGTGAAACCCCACAGCGGACCCCAGTGTATTAAGGAAACCCCACAGCAGCCTCCAGTGTATTAGTGACACCCGACAGTTGCCCCCCAGTGTAACATTGAGACCCCACAGTGGCACCCAGTGTAATAGTGAGACCCCACAGCAGCCCCCAGTGTATTAGTGACATGAAACAGCGGCCCCTAGCGTATTAGTAACACCCCACAGTGGCCCCCAGTGTAACAGTGAGACCCCACAGCGGCTCCCAGAGTAATAGTGACACCCCCCAACGTAGCCTAATGGATAAGTGAGACCCCACAACAGCCCCCAGTGTGCTAGTGAGAACCCACAGCGGCCCCAGTGTATTAGTGAGTCCATACAGTGGCCCCCAGTGTATAAGTTAGACCCCCCCCGCAGTGGCCCCCAGTGCAATAGTGAGACCCCACAGAGGACCCCAGTGTATTACTGAGACCCCACAGCAGTGAACGGTGCATTGGTGACACCCCACAGCGGCCTTCAGTGTAATAGTGCGACTACACAGTGGCCCCAAGTGCATTAGTGAAACCCCACAGTGGCCCCCAGTATATTAGTGACAGCTCAAGGTGGACCCCATTGTAACAATGAGACCCCACAGTGGCACCAGTGTAATTGTTAGACCCCCCAGTGTAATAGTGAAACCCCACAGCGGACCCCAGTGTATTAGTGAGACCCCACAGCAGCCTCCAGTGTATTAGTAAGACCCCACAGCTGCCCATAGTCTAATAGTGACACCCCACAGCTGCCCACAGTGTAATAGTGAGACCCCACAGTGGCCCCCATTGTAATAGTGAGACCCCACAGCGGCCCTCAATTTATAAGTGAGACCCCACAGCAGCCCCGAGTGTATTAGTGCCTACCCACAGTGGCCCCCAGTGTAATAGTGAGACCCCACAGCGGCCGACAGTATAACACTGAGACCCAAAAGCAGCCCTCAATGTATTAGTGACACCCCACAGCGGCCCCAGTGTATTAGTGACACCCGACAGCGCACCCCAGTGTAACAGTGGGACCCCAAAGCTGCCCCCAGTGTAATAGTGAGACCCCACAGCAGCCCCCAATATATTAGTGACACCCCACAGCGGCCCCCAGTGTATTAGTGACACCCTAAAGAGGCCTCCAGCAAATTAGTAAGACCCCACAGCTGCCCATAGTGTAATAGTGAGAAGCCACAGCTGCCCACAGTGTAATAGTGACACCCCACAGTGGCCCCCATTGTAATAGTGAGACCGCACAGCAGCCCTCATTGTAATAATAGGACCCCACAGCGGCCCACAGTGTATTATCGAGACCCCACAGCAGCCCCACTGTACTAGTGAGACCCTACAGCGGCCCCCAGTGTAATAGTGAGACTCCACAGTAACCCAAAGGGTATTAGTAAAACCCCACAGCGGCCCCCAGTGTAATAGTGAGACCCCACAGCAGCCCCCAATAAATCAGTGAGACCCTACAGTGGCCCCCAGTGTATTAGTGACACCCCACAGTGGCACCCCAGGGTATTAGTGACACCCTACGGCGGCCCTGTCTGTAATAGTGACACCCCACAGTGGCCCTCAATTTATAAGTGAGACCCCACAGCAGCCCCCAAGTGTATTAGTGATTACCCACAGTGGCCCCCGGTGTAATAGTGAGACCCCACAGTGGCCCACAGTATAATACTGAGACCCAAAAGTAGCCCCCAATGTATTAGTGACACCCCAGAGCGGCCCCAGTGTATTAGTGACACCCAACAGTGGCCCAAAGTGTAACAGTGAGACCCCCCAGCAGCCCCCAATATATTAGTGACACCCCAGAGCGGCCCCCAGTGTATTAGTGACACCCCAAAACGGCCCCCAGTGTAACAGAGAGACGTCACAGCGGCTCCCAGTGTAATAGTGAGACCCCACAGTGTACCCCAGTGGATTAGTGAAACCCCACAGCAGCCCCTAGTGTATTTGTAACACCCCACAGCGGCCCCAATTGTAATTGTGACATGCCACAGTGTCCCCAAGTGTATTAGCGAGACCCCACAGCAGCCACCGGTTTATTGGTAACACCGCACAGCGGGCCCCAGTGTAACAGTGCTGGCCCACAGCCGCCCCCAATATATCAGTGAGACTCCACAGTGACCCCCAGTGTATTAGTGAAACCCCACAGCGGCCCCCAAGGTATAAGTGACACCCCACAGCGGCCCCCAGAGTATAAGTGACACCCAACGGCAGCCCCGAGTGTAATAGTGACACCCACAGCGTCCCTTAATGTAGAAGTGACCCCCCACTGTGGACCCCAGTGTATTATTGAGAGCCCACAGTGGCCCCCAGTGTATTAGTGGCACCCCACAGCAGCCCCAAGTGTTTTAGTGACTAGCCACAGTGACCCACAGTGTAATACTGAGACCCAACAACAGCCCCAAGGTATTAGTGACACCCCACAGCGGCCACCAGTGTATTAGTTACACTCGACAGTTGCCCCCAGTGTAACAGTGAGACCCCACACTGGCACCCATTGTAATAGTGGGTCCCCACAACAGCCCCCAGTGTATTAGTGACACCACACAGCGGCCGCTAGCATATTAGTGACACCCCAAAGTGGCCCCCAGTGTAAAAGTGAGACACCAAAGGGTCTCCCAGAGTAATAGTGACACCCCACAGCATACCCCAGAGGATTAGTGAGACCCCACAGCAGCCCGCAGTGGATTAGTGAGACCCCACAGTGGCCCCAACTGTATTAGTGAGTCCCTATAGTGGCCCTCAGTGTATTAGTGAGACCTCACAGTGGCCCCAAGTGTTTTAGTGACTACCCACAGCAACCCCCAGTGAGACCCCACAGTGGCCCACAGTATAATACTGAGACCCAACAGCAGCCCCAAGGTATTAGTGACACCCCACAGCGGCCCTCAGTGTATTAGTGACACCCGACAGTTGCCCCCAGTGTAACATTGAGACCCCACAGTGGCACCCAGTGTATTAGTGAGACCCCACAGCAGCCCCCAGTGTATTAGTGACATGAAACAGCGGCCCCTAGCGTATTAGTAACACCCCACAGTGGCCCCCAGTGTAACAGTGAGACCCCACAGCGGCTCCCAGAGTAATAGTGACACCCCACAGCGTAATCTAATGGATAAGTGAGACCCCACAACAGCCCCCAGTGTGCTAGTGAGAACCCACAGCGGCCCCAGTGTATTATTGAGTCCCTACAGTGGCCCCCAGTGTATTAGTAAGACCCCCCCACCGCAGTGGCCCCCAGTGCAATAGTGAGACCCCACAGAGGACCCCAGTGTATTACTGAGACCCCAAAGCAGTGAACGGTGCATTGGTGACACCCCACAGCGGCCTTCAGTGTAATAGTGCGACTACACAGTGGCCCCAAGTGCATTAGTGAAACCCCACAGTGGCCCCCAGTATATTAGTGACAGCTCAAGGTGGACCCCATTGTAACAATGAGACCCCACAGTGGCACCAGTGTAATTGTTAGACCCCCCAGTGGCCCCCAGTGTAATAGTGAAACCCCACAGCGGACCCCAGTGTATTAGTGAGACCCCACAGCAGCCTCCAGTGTATTAGTAAGACCCCACATCTGCCCATAGTCTAATAGTGACACCCCACAGCTACCCACAGTGTAATAGTGAGACCCCACAGTGGCCCCTATTGTAATAGTGAGACCCCACAGCGGCCCTCAATTTATAAGTGAGACCCCACAGCAGCCCCGAGAGTATTAGTGCCTACCCACAGTGGCCCCCAGTGTAATAGTGAGACCTCACAGCGGCCCACAGTATAATACTGAGACCCAAAAGCAGCCCTCAATGTATTAGTGACACCCCACAGCGGCCCCCAGTGTAACAGTGGGACCCCAAAGCGGCCCCCAGTGTAATAGTGAGACCCCACAGCAGCCCCCAATATATTAGTGACACCCCACAGCGGCCCCCATTGTATTAGTGACACCCCAAAGCGGCCTCCAGCGTATTAGTAAGACCCCACAGCTGCCCATAGTGTAATAGTGAGAAGCCACAACTGCCCACAGTGTAATAGTGACACCCCACAGTGGCCCCCATTGTAATAGTGAGACCGCACAGCGGCCCACAGTGTATTATCGAGACCCCACAGCAGCCTCACTGTAGTAGTGCGACCCTACAGCGGCCCCCAGTATAATAGTGAGACTCCACAGTAACCCAAAGGGTATTAGTAAAACCCCACAGCGGCCCCCAGTGTAATAGTGAGACCCCACAGCAGCCCCCAATAAATCAGTGAGACCCTACAGTGGCCCCCAGTGTATTAGTGACACCCCACAGTGGCAATCCAGGGTATTAGTGACACCCCACGGCGGCCCCGTCTGTAATAGTGACACCCCACAGTGGCCCTCAATTTATAAGTGAGACCCCACAGCAGCCCCCAAGTGTATTAGTGATTACCCACAGTGGCCCCCGGTGAAATAGTGAGACCCCACAGCGGCCCACAGTATAATACTGAGACCCAAAAGTAGCCCCCAATGTATTAGTGACACCCCAGAGCGGCCCCAGTGTATTAGTGACACCCAACAGCGGCCCAAAGTGTAACAATGAGACGCCCCAGCAGCCCCCAATATATTAGTGACACCCCAGAGCGGCCCCCAGTGTATTAGTGACACCCCAAAACGGCCCCCAGTGTAAAAGAGAGACGTGACAGCGGCTCCCAGTGTAATAGTGAGACCCCACAGTGTACCCCAGTGGATTAGTGAAACCCCACAGCAGCCCCTAGTGTATTTGTAACACCCCACAGCGGCCCCAATTGTAATTGTGACATGCCACAGCGTCCCCAAGTGTATTAGCGAGACCCCACAGCAGCCACCGGTTTATTGGTAACACCGCACAGCGGACCCCAGTGTAATAGTGCCGGCCCACAGCCGCCCCCAATATATCAGTGAGACTCCACAGTGACCCCCAGTGTACTAGTGAAACCCCACAGCGGCCCCCAAGGTATAAGTGACACCCCACAGCGGCCCCCAGGGTATTAGTGACACCCAACGGCGGCCCCGAGTGTAATAGTGACATCCACAGCGTCCCTTAATGTAGAAGTGACCCCCCACTGTGGACCCCAGTGTATTATTGAGACCCCACAGTGGCCCCCAGTGTATTAGTGACACCCCACAGCAGCTCCAAGTGTTTTAATGACTAGCCACAGTGACCCACAGTGTAATAGTGAGACCCCACAGTGGCCCACAGTATAATACTGAGACCCAACAGCAGCCCCAAGCTATTAGTGACACCCCACAGCGGCCACCAGTGTATTAGTTACACTCCACAGTTGCCCCCAGTGTAACAGTGAGACCCCACACTGGCACCCATTGTAATAGTGGGACCCCACAACAGCCCCCAGTGTATTAGTGACACCACACAGCGGCCGCTAGCATATTAGTGACACCCCAAAGTGGCCCCCAGTGTAAAAGTGAGACACGAAAGGGGCTCCCAGAGTAATAGTGACACCCCACAGCATACCCCAGAGGATTAGTGAGACCCCACAGCAGCCCGCAGTGGATTAGTGAGACCCCACAGCAGCCCCCAGTGTGTTAGTGAGAACCCACAGTGGCCCCACTGTATTAGTGAGTCCCTATAGTGGCCCTCAGTGTATTAGTGAGACCTCACAGAGGCCCCAAGTGTTTTAGTGACTACCCACAGCAACCCCCAGTGAGACCCCACAGTGGCCCACAGTATAATACTGAGACCCCCCAGCAGCCCCCAATATATTAGTGACACCCCAGAGCGGCCCCCAGTGTATTAGTGACACCCCAAAACGGCCCCCAGTGTAACAGAGAGACGTCACAGCGGCTCCCAGTGTAATAGTGAGACCCCACAGTGTACCCCAGTGGATTAGTGAAACCCCACAGCAGCCCCTAGTGTATTTGTAACACCCCACAGCGGCCCCAATTGTAATTGTGACATGCCACAGTGTCCCCAAGTGTATTAGCGAGACCCCACAGCAGCCACCGGTTTATTGGTAACACCGCACAGCGGGCCCCAGTGTAATAGTGCTGGCCCACAGCCGCCCCCAATATATCAGTGAGACTCCACAGTGACCCCCAGTGTATTAGTGAAACCCCACAGCGGCCCCCAAGGTATAAGTGACACCCCACAGCGGCCCCCAGGGTATAAGTGACACCCAACGGCAGCCCCGAGTGTAATAGTGACACCCACAGCGTCCCTTAATGTAGAAGTGACCCCCCACTGTGGACCCCAGTGTATTATTGAGAGCCCACAGTGGCCCCCAGTGTATTAGTGGCACCCCACAGCAGCCCCAAGTGTTTTAGTGACTTGCCACAGTGACCCACAGTGTAATACTGAGACCCAACAACAGCGCCAAGGTATTAGTGACACCCCACAGCGGCCACCAGTGTATTAGTTACACTCGACAGTTGCCCCCAGTGTAACAGTGAGACCCCACACTGGCACCCATTGTAATAGTGGGACCCCACAACAGCCCCCAGTGTATTAGTGACACCACACAGCGGCCGCTAGCATATTAGTGACACCCCAAAGTGGCCCCCAGTGTAAAAGTGAGACACCAAAGGGGCTCCCAGAGTAATAGTGACACCCCACAGCATACCCCAGAGGATTAGTGAGACCCCACAGCAGCCCGCAGTGGATTAGTGAGACCCCACAGTGGCCCCAACTGTATTAGTGAGTCCCTATAGTGGCCCTCAGTGTATTAGTGAGACCTCACAGTGGCCCCAAGTGTTTTAGTGACTACCCACAGCAACCCCCAGTGAGACCCCACAGTGGCCCACAGTATAATACTGAGACCCAACAGCAGCCCCAAGGTATTAGTGACACCCCACAGCGGCCCTCAGTGTATTAGTGACACCCGACAGTTGCCCCCAGTGTAACATTGAGACCCCACAGTGGCACCCAGTGTATTAGTGAGACCCCACAGCAGCCCCCAGTGTATTAGTGACATGAAACAGCGGCCCCTAGCGTATTAGTAACACCCCACAGTGGCCCCCAGTGTAACAGTGAGACCCCACAGCGGCTCCCAGAGTAATAGTGACACCCCACAGCGTAATCTAATGGATAAGTGAGACCCCACAACAGCCCCCAGTGTGCTAGTGAGAACCCACAGCGGCCCCAGTGTATTATTGAGTCCCTACAGTGGCCCCCAGTGTATTAGTAAGACCCCCCCACCGCAGTGGCCCCCAGTGCAATAGTGAGACCCCACAGAGGACCCCAGTGTATTACTGAGACCCCAAAGCAGTGAACGGTGCATTGGTGACACCCCACAGCGGCCTTCAGTGTAATAGTGCGACTACACAGTGGCCCCAAGTGCATTAGTGAAACCCCACAGTGGCCCCCAGTATATTAGTGACAGCTCAAGGTGGACCCCATTGTAACAATGAGACCCCACAGTGGCACCAGTGTAATTGTTAGACCCCCCAGTGGCCCCCAGTGTAATAGTGAAACCCCACAGCGGACCCCAGTGTATTAGTGAGACCCCACAGCAGCCTCCAGTGTATTAGTAAGACCCCACATCTGCCCATAGTCTAATAGTGACACCCCACAGCTACCCACAGTGTAATAGTGAGACCCCACAGTGGCCCCTATTGTAATAGTGAGACCCCACAGCGGCCCTCAATTTATAAGTGAGACCCCACAGCAGCCCCGAGAGTATTAGTGCCTACCCACAGTGGCCCCCAGTGTAATAGTGAGACCTCACAGCGGCCCACAGTATAATACTGAGACCCAAAAGCAGCCCTCAATGTATTAGTGACACCCCACAGCGGCCCCCAGTGTAACAGTGGGACCCCAAAGCGGCCCCCAGTGTAATAGTGAGACCCCACAGCAGCCCCCAATATATTAGTGACACCCCACAGCGGCCCCCATTGTATTAGTGACACCCCAAAGCGGCCTCCAGCGTATTAGTAAGACCCCACAGCTGCCCATAGTGTAATAGTGAGAAGCCACAACTGCCCACAGTGTAATAGTGACACCCCACAGTGGCCCCCATTGTAATAGTGAGACCGCACAGCGGCCCACAGTGTATTATCGAGACCCCACAGCAGCCTCACTGTAGTAGTGCGACCCTACAGCGGCCCCCAGTATAATAGTGAGACTCCACAGTAACCCAAAGGGTATTAGTAAAACCCCACAGCGGCCCCCAGTGTAATAGTGAGACCCCACAGCAGCCCCCAATAAATCAGTGAGACCCTACAGTGGCCCCCAGTGTATTAGTGACACCCCACAGTGGCAATCCAGGGTATTAGTGACACCCCACGGCGGCCCCGTCTGTAATAGTGACACCCCACAGTGGCCCTCAATTTATAAGTCAGACCCCACAGCAGCCCCCAAGTGTATTAGTGATTACCCACAGTGGCCCCCGGTGAAATAGTGAGACCCCACAGCGGCCCACAGTATAATACTGAGACCCAAAAGTAGCCCCCAATGTATTAGTGACACCCCAGAGCGGCCCCAGTGTATTAGTGACACCCAACAGCGGCCCAAAGTGTAACAATGAGACGCCCCAGCAGCCCCCAATATATTAGTGACACCCCAGAGCGGCCCCCAGTGTATTAGTGACACCCCAAAACGGCCCCCAGTGTAAAAGAGAGACGTGACAGCGGCTCCCAGTGTAATAGTGAGACCCCACAGTGTACCCCAGTGGATTAGTGAAACCCCACAGCAGCCCCTAGTGTATTTGTAACACCCCACAGCGGCCCCAATTGTAATTGTGACATGCCACAGCGTCCCCAAGTGTATTAGCGAGACCCCACAGCAGCCACCGGTTTATTGGTAACACCGCACAGCGGACCCCAGTGTAATAGTGCCGGCCCACAGCCGCCCCCAATATATCAGTGAGACTCCACAGTGACCCCCAGTGTACTAGTGAAACCCCACAGCGGCCCCCAAGGTATAAGTGACACCCCACAGCGGCCCCCAGGGTATTAGTGACACCCAACGGCGGCCCCGAGTGTAATAGTGACATCCACAGCGTCCCTTAATGTAGAAGTGACCCCCCACTGTGGACCCCAGTGTATTATTGAGACCCCACAGTGGCCCCCAGTGTATTAGTGACACCCCACAGCAGCTCCAAGTGTTTTAATGACTAGCCACAGTGACCCACAGTGTAATAGTGAGACCCCACAGTGGCCCATAGTATAATACTGAGACCCAACAGCAGCCCCAAGCTATTAGTGACACCCCACAGCGGCCACCAGTGTATTAGTTACACTCCACAGTTGCCCCCAGTGTAACAGTGAGACCCCACACTGGCACCCATTGTAATAGTGGGACCCCACAACAGCCCCCAGTGTATTAGTGACACCACACAGCGGCCGCTAGCATATTAGTGACACCCCAAAGTGGCCCCCAGTGTAAAAGTGAGACACCAAAGGGGCTCCCAGAGTAATAGTGACACCCCACAGCATACCCCAGAGGATTAGTGAGACCCCACAGCAGCCCGCAGTGGATTAGTGAGACCCCACAGCAGCCCCCAGTGTGTTAGTGAGAACCCACAGTGGCCCCACTGTATTAGTGAGTCCCTATAGTGGCCCTCAGTGTATTAGTGAGACCTCACAGAGGCCCCAAGTGTTTTAGTGACTACCCACAGCAACCCCCAGTGAGACCCCACAGTGGCCCACAGTATAATACTGAGACCCCCCAGCAGCCCCCAATATATTAGTGACACCCCAGAGCGGCCCCCAGTGTATTAGTGACACCCCAAAACGGCCCCCAGTGTAACAGAGAGACGTCACAGCGGCTCCCAGTGTAATAGTGAGACCCCACAGTGTACCCCAGTGGATTAGTGAAACCCCACAGCAGCCCCTAGTGTATTTGTAACACCCCACAGCGGCCCCAATTGTAATTGTGACATGCCACAGTGTCCCCAAGTGTATTAGCGAGACCCCACAGCAGCCACCGGTTTATTGGTAACACCGCACAGCGGGCCCCAGTGTAATAGTGCTGGCCCACAGACGCCCCCAATATATCAGTGAGACTCCACAGTGACCCCCAGTGTATTAGTGAAACCCCACAGCGGCCCCCAAGGTATAAGTGACACCCCACAGCGGCCCCCAGGGTATAAGTGACACCCAACGGCAGCCCCGAGTGTAATAGTGACACCCACAGCGTCCCTTAATGTAGAAGTGACCCCCCACTGTGGACCCCAGTGTATTATTGAGAGCCCACAGTGGCCCCCAGTGTATTAGTGGCACCCCACAGCAGCCCCAAGTGTTTTAGTGACTAGCCACAGTGACCCACAGTGTAATACTGAGACCCAACAACAGCGCCAAGGTATTAGTGACACCCCACAGCGGCCACCAGTGAATTAGTTACACTCGACAGTTGCCCCCAGTGTAACAGTGAGACCCCACACTGGCACCCATTGTAATAGTGGGACCCCACAACAGCCCCCAGTGTATTAGTGACACCACACAGCGGCCGCTAGCATATTAGTGACACCCCAAAGTGGCCCCCAGTGTAAAAGTGAGACACCAAAGGGGCTCCCAGAGTAATAGTGACACCCCACAGCATACCCCAGAGGATTAGTGAGACCCCACAGCAGCCCGCAGTGGATTAGTGAGACCCCACAGTGGCCCCAACTGTATTAGTGAGTCCCTATAGTGGCCCTCAGTGTATTAGTGAGACCTCACAGTGGCCCCAAGTGTTTTAGTGACTACCCACAGCAACCCCCAGTGAGACCCCACAGTGGCCCACAGTATAATACTGAGACCCAACAGCAGCCCCAAGGTATTAGTGACACCCCACAGCGGCCCTCAGTGTATTAGTGACACCCGACAGTTGCCCCCAGTGTAACATTGAGACCCCACAGTGGCACCCAGTGTATTAGTGAGACCCCACAGCAGCCCCCAGTGTATTAGTGACATGAAACAGCGGCCCCTAGCATATTAGTAACACCCCACAGTGGCCCCCAGTGTAACAGTGAGACCCCACAGCGGCTCCCAGAGTAATAGTGACACCCCACAGCGTAATCTAATGGATAAGTGAGACCCCACAACAGCCCCCAGTGTGCTAGTGAGAACCCACAGCGGCCCCAGTGTATTATTGAGTCCCTACAGTGGCCCCCAGTGTATTAGTAAGACCCCCCCACCGCAGTGGCCCCCAGTGCAATAGTGAGACCCCACAGAGGACCCCAGTGTATTACTGAGACCCCAAAGCAGTGAACGGTGCATTGGTGACACCCCACAGCGGCCTTCAGTGTAATAGTGCGACTACACAGTGGCCCCAAGTGCATTAGTGAAACCCCACAGTGGCCCCCAGTATATTAGTGACAGCTCAAGGTGGACCCCATTGTAAAAATGAGACCCCACAGTGGCACCAGTGTAATTGTTAGACCCCCCAGTGGCCCCCAGTGTAATAGTGAAACCCCACAGCGGACCCCAGTGTATTAGTGAGACCCCACAGCAGCCTCCAGTGTATTAGTAAGACCCCACATCTGCCCATAGTCTAATAGTGACACCCCACAGCTACCCACAGTGTAATAGTGAGACCCCACAGTGGCCCCTATTGTAATAGTGAGACCCCACAGCGGCCCTCAATTTATAAGTGAGACCCCACAGCAGCCCCGAGAGTATTAGTGCCTACCCACAGTGGCCCCCAGTGTAATAGTGAGACCTCACAGCGGCCCACAGTATAATACTGAGACCCAAAAGCAGCCCTCAATGTATTAGTGACACCCCACAGCGGCCCCCAGTGTAACAGTGGGACCCCAAAGCGGCCCCCAGTGTAATAGTGAGACCCCACAGCAGCCCCCAATATATTAGTGACACCCCACAGCGGCCCCCATTGTATTAGTGACACCCCAAAGCGGCCTCCAGCGTATTAGTAAGACCCCACAGCTGCCCATAGTGTAATAGTGAGAAGCCACAACTGCCCACAGTGTAATAGTGACACCCCACAGTGGCCCCCATTGTAATAGTGAGACCGCACAGCGGCCCACAGTGTATTATCGAGACCCCACAGCAGCCTCACTGTAGTAGTGCGACCCTACAGCGGCCCCCAGTATAATAGTGAGACTCCACAGTAACCCAAAGGGTATTAGTAAAACCCCACAGCGGCCCCCAGTGTAATAGTGAGACCCCACAGCAGCCCCCAATAAATCAGTGAGACCCTACAGTGGCCCCCAGTGTATTAGTGACACCCCACAGTGGCAATCCAGGGTATTAGTGACACCCCACGGCGGCCCCGTCTGTAATAGTGACACCCCACAGTGGCCCTCAATTTATAAGTGAGACCCCACAGCAGCCCCCAAGTGTATTAGTGATTACCCACAGTGGCCCCCGGTGAAATAGTGAGACCCCACAGCGGCCCACAGTATAATACTGAGACCCAAAAGTAGCCCCCAATGTATTAGTGACACCCCAGAGCGGCCCCAGTGTATTAGTGACACCCAACAGCGGCCCAAAGTGTAACAATGAGACGCCCCAGCAGCCCCCAATATATTAGTGACACCCCAGAGCGGCCCCCAGTGTATTAGTGACACCCCAAAACGGCCCCCAGTGTAAAAGAGAGACGTGACAGCGGCTCCCAGTGTAATAGTGAGACCCCACAGTGTACCCCAGTGGATTAGTGAAACCCCACAGCAGCCCCTAGTGTATTTGTAACACCCCACAGCGGCCCCAATTGTAATTGTGACATGCCACAGCGTCCCCAAGTGTATTAGCGAGACCCCACAGCAGCCACCGGTTTATTGGTAACACCGCACAGCGGACCCCAGTGTAATAGTGCCGGCCCACAGCCGCCCCCAATATATCAGTGAGACTCCACAGTGACCCCCAGTGTACTAGTGAAACCCCACAGCGGCCCCCAAGGTATAAGTGACACCCCACAGCGGCCCCCAGGGTATTAGTGACACCCAACGGCGGCCCCGAGTGTAATAGTGACATCCACAGCGTCCCTTAATGTAGAAGTGACCCCCCACTGTGGACCCCAGTGTATTATTGAGACCCCACAGTGGCCCCCAGTGTATTAGTGACACCCCACAGCAGCTCCAAGTGTTTTAATGACTAGCCACAGTGACCCACAGTGTAATAGTGAGACCCCACAGTGGCCCACAGTATAATACTGAGACCCAACAGCAGCCCCAAGCTATTAGTGACACCCCACAGCGGCCACCAGTGTATTAGTTACACTCCACAGTTGCCCCCAGTGTAACAGTGAGACCCCACACTGGCACCCATTGTAATAGTGGGACCCCACAACAGCCCCCAGTGTATTAGTGACACCACACAGCGGCCGCTAGCATATTAGTGACACCCCAAAGTGGCCCCCAGTGTAAAAGTGAGACACCAAAGGGGCTCCCAGAGTAATAGTGACACCCCACAGCATACCCCAGAGGATTAGTGAGACCCCACAGCAGCCCGCAGTGGATTAGTGAGACCCCACAGCAGCCCCCAGTGTGTTAGTGAGAACCCACAGTGGCCCCACTGTATTAGTGAGTCCCTATAGTGGCCCTCAGTGTATTAGTGAGACCTCACAGAGGCCCCAAGTGTTTTAGTGACTACCCACAGCAACCCCCAGTGAGACCCCACAGTGGCCCACAGTATAATACTGAGACCCCCCAGCAGCCCCCAATATATTAGTGACACCCCAGAGCGGCCCCCAGTGTATTAGTGACACCCCAAAACGGCCCCCAGTGTAACAGAGAGACGTCACAGCGGCTCCCAGTGTAATAGTGAGACCCCACAGTGTACCCCAGTGGATTAGTGAAACCCCACAGCAGCCCCTAGTGTATTTGTAACACCCCACAGCGGCCCCAATTGTAATTGTGACATGCCACAGTGTCCCCAAGTGTATTAGCGAGACCCCACAGCAGCCACCGGTTTATTGGTAACACCGCACAGCGGGCCCCAGTGTAATAGTGCTGGCCCACAGCCGCCCCCAATATATCAGTGAGACTCCACAGTGACCCCCAGTGTATTAGTGAAACCCCACAGCGGCCCCCAAGGTATAAGTGACACCCCACAGCGGCCCCCAGGGTATAAGTGACACCCAACGGCAGCCCCGAGTGTAATAGTGACACCCACAGCGTCCCTTAATGTAGAAGTGACCCCCCACTGTGGACCCCAGTGTATTATTGAGAGCCCACAGTGGCCCCCAGTGTATTAGTGGCACCCCACAGCAGCCCCAAGTGTTTTAGTGACTAGCCACAGTGACCCACAGTGTAATACTGAGACCCAACAACAGCGCCAAGGTATTAGTGACACCCCACAGCGGCCACCAGTGTATTAGTTACACTCGACAGTTGCCCCCAGTGTAACAGTGAGACCCCACACTGGCACCCATTGTAATAGTGGGACCCCACAACAGCCCCCAGTGTATTAGTGACACCACACAGCGGCCGCTAGCATATTAGTGACACCCCAAAGTGGCCCCCAGTGTAAAAGTGAGACACCAAAGGGGCTCCCAGAGTAATAGTGACACCCCACAGCATACCCCAGAGGATTAGTGAGACCCCACAGCAGCCCGCAGTGGATTAGTGAGACCCCACAGTGGCCCCAACTGTATTAGTGAGTCCCTATAGTGGCCCTCAGTGTATTAGTGAGACCTCACAGTGGCCCCGTGTTTTAGTGACTACCCACAGCAACCCCCAGTGAGACCCCACAGTGGCCCACAGTATAATACTGAGACCCAACAGCAGCCCCAAGGTATTAGTGACACCCCACAGCGGCCCTCAGTGTATTAGTGACACCCGACAGTTGCCCCCAGTGTAACATTGAGACCCCACAGTGGCACCCAGTGTATTAGTGAGACCCCACAGCAGCCCCCAGTGTATTAGTGACATGAAACAGCGGCCCCTAGCGTATTAGTAACACCCCACAGTGGCCCCCAGTGTAACAGTGAGACCCCACAGCGGCTCCCAGAGTAATAGTGACACCCCACAGCGTAATCTAATGGATAAGTGAGACCCCACAACAGCCCCCAGTGTGCTAGTGAGAACCCACAGCGGCCCCAGTGTATTATTGAGTCCCTACAGTGGCCACCAGTGTATTAGTAAGACCCCCCCCCCACCGCAGTGGCCCCCAGTGCAATAGTGAGACCCCACAGAGGACCCCAGTGTATTACTGAGACCCCAAAGCAGTGAACGGTGCATTGGTGACACCCCACAGCGGCCTTCAGTGTAATAGTGCGACTACACAGTGGCCCCAAGTGCATTAGTGAAACCCCACAGTGGCCCCCAGTATATTAGTGACAGCTCAAGGTGGACCCCATTGTAACAATGAGACCCCACAGTGGCACCAGTGTAATTGTTAGACCCCCCAGTGGCCCCCAGTGTAATAGTGAAACCCCACAGCGGACCCCAGTGTATTAGTGAGACCCCACAGCAGCCTCCAGTGTATTAGTAAGACCCCACATCTGCCCATAGTCTAATAGTGACACCCCACAGCTACCCACAGTGTAATAGTGAGACCCCACAGTGGCCCCTATTGTAATAGTGAGACCCCACAGCGGCCCTCAATTTATAAGTGAGACCCCACAGCAGCCCCGAGAGTATTAGTGCCTACCCACAGTGGCCCCCAGTGTAATAGTGAGACCTCACAGCGGCCCACAGTATAATACTGAGACCCAAAAGCAGCCCTCAATGTATTAGTGACACCCCACAGCGGCCCCCAGTGTAACAGTGGGACCCCAAAGCGGCCCCCAGTGTAATAGTGAGACCCCACAGCAGCCCCCAATATATTAGTGACACCCCACAGCGGCCCCCATTGTATTAGTGACACCCCAAAGCGGCCTCCAGCGTATTAGTAAGACCCCACAGCTGCCCATAGTGTAATAGTGAGAAGCCACAACTGCCCACAGTGTAATAGTGACACCCCACAGTGGCCCCCATTGTAATAGTGAGACCGCACAGCGGCCCACAGTGTATTATCGAGACCCCACAGCAGCCTCACTGTAGTAGTGCGACCCTACAGCGGCCCCCAGTATAATAGTGAGACTCCACAGTAACCCAAAGGGTATTAGTAAAACCCCACAGCGGCCCCCAGTGTAATAGTGAGACCCCACAGCAGCCCCCAATAAATCACTGAGACCCTACAGTGGCCCCCAGTGTATTAGTGACACCCCACAGTGGCAATCCAGGGTATTAGTGACACCCCACGGCAGCCCCGTCTGTAATAGTGACACCCCACAGTGGCCCTCAATTTATAAGTGAGACCCCACAGCAGCCCCCAAGTGTATTAGTGATTACCCACAGTGGCCCCCGGTGTAATAGTGAGACCCCACAGCGGCCCACAGTATAATACTGAGACCCAAAAGTAGCCCCCAATGTATTAGTGACACCCCAGAGCGGCCCCAGGGTTTTAGTGACACCCAACAGCGGCCCAAAGTGTAACAGTGAGACCCCCCAGCAGCCCCCAATATATTAGTGACACCCCAGAGCGGCCCCCAGTGTATTAGTGACACCCCAAAACGGCCCCCAGTGTAACAGAGAGACGTCACAGCGGCTCCCAGTGTAATAGTGAGACCCCACAGTGTACCCCAGTGGATTAGTGAAACCCCACAGCAGCCCCTAGTGTATTTGTAACACCCCACAGCGGCCCCAATTGTAATTGTGACATGCCACAGCGTCCCCAAGTGTATTAGCGAGACCCCACAGTAGCCACCGGTTTATTGGTAACACCGCACAGCGGACCCCAGTGTAATAGTGCCGGCCCACAGCCGCCCCCAATATATCAGTGAGACTCCACAGTGACCCCCAGTGTACTAGTGAAACCCCACAGCGGCCCCCAAGGTATAAGTGACACCCCACAGCGGCCCCCAGGGTATTAGTGACTCCCAACGGCGGCCCCGAGTGTAATAGTGACATCCACAGCGTCCCTTAATGTAGAAGTGACCCCCCACTGTGGACCCCAGTGTATTATTCAGACCCCACAGTGGCCCCCAGTGTATTAGTGACACCCCACAGCAGCCCCAAGTGTTTTAATGACTAGCCACAGTGACCCACAGTGTAATAGTGAGACCCCACAGTGGCCCACATTATAATACTGAGACCCAACAGCAGCCCCAAGCTATTAGTGACACCCCACAGCGGCCACCAGTGTATTAGTTACACTTCACAGTTGCCCCCAGTGTAACAGTGAGACCCCACACTGGCACCCATTGTAATAGTGGGACCCCACAACAGCCCCCAGTGTATTAGTGACACCACACAGCGGCCGCTAGCATATTAGTGACACCCCAAAGTGGCCCCCAGTGTAAAAGTGAGACACCAAAGGGGCTCCCAGAGTAATAGTGACACCCCACAGCATACCCCAGAGGATTAGTGAGACCCCACAGCAGCCCGCAGTGGATTAGTGAGACCCCACAGCAGCCCCCAGTGTGTTAGTGAGAACCCACAGTGGCCCCACTGTATTAGTGAGTCCCTGTAGTGGCCCTCAGTGTATTAGTGAGACCTCACAGTGGCCCCAAGTGTTTTAGTGACTACCCACAGCAACCCCCAGTGAGACCCCACAGTGGCCCAAAGTATAATACTGAGACCCAACAGCAGCCCCAAGGTATTAGTGACACCCCGCAGCGGCCCTCAGTGTATTAGTGACACCCGACAGTTGCCCCCAGTGTAACATTGAGACCCCACAGTGGCACCCAGTGTATTAGTGAGACCCCACAGCAGCCCCCAGTGTATTAGTGACATGAAACAGCGGCCCCTAGCGTATTAGTAACACCCCACAGTGGCCCCCAGTGTAACAGTGACACCCCACAGCGGCTCCCAGAGTAATAGTGACACCCCACAGCGTAATCTAATGGATAAGTGAGACCCCACAACAGCCCCCAGTGTGCTAGTGAGAACCCACAGCGGCCCCAGTGTATTATTGAGTCCCTACAGTGGCCCCCAGTGTATTAGTTAGACCCCCCCCCCACCGCAGTGGCCCCTAGTGCAATAGTGAGACCCCACAGAGGACCCCAGTGTATTACTGAGACCCCAAAGCAGTGAACGGTGCATTGGTGACACCCCACAGCGGCCTTCAGTGTAATAGTGCGACTACACAGTGGCCCCAAGTGCATTAGTGAAACCCCACAGTGGCCCCCAGTATATTAGTGACAGTTGAAGGTGGACCCCATTGTAACAATGAGACCCCACAGTGGCACCAGTGTAATTGTTAGACCCCCCAGTGGCCCCCAGTGTAATAGTGAAACCCCACAGCGGACCCTAGTGTATTAGTGAGACCCCACAGCAGCCTCCAGTGTATTAGTAAGACCCCACAGCTGCCCATAGTCTAATAGTGACACCCCACAGCTGCCCACAGTGTAATAGTGAGACCCCACAGTGGCCCCTATTGTAATAGTGAGACCCCACAGCGGCCCTCAATTTATAAGTGAGACTCCACAGCAGCCCCGAGTGTATTAGTGCCTACCCACAGTGGCCCCCAGTGTAATAGTGAGACCTCACAGCGGCCCACAGTATAATACTGAGAACCCAAAAGCAGCCCTCAATGTATTAGTGACACCCCACAGCGGCCCCCAGTGTAACAGTGGGACCCCAAAGCGGCCCCCATTGTAATAGTGAGACCCCACAGCAGCCCCCAATATATTAGTGACACCCCACAGCGGCCCCCATTGTATTAGTGACACCCCAAAGCGGCCTCCAGCGTATTAGTAAGACCCCACAGCTGCCCATAGTGTAATAGTGAGAAGCCACAACTGCCCACAGTGTAAAAGTGACACCCCACAGTGGCCCCCATTGTAATAGTGAGACCGCACAGCGGCCCACAGTGTATTATCGAGACCCCACAGCAGCCTCACTGTACTAGTGCGACCCTACAGCGGCCCCCAGTGTAATAGTGAGACTCCACAGTAACCCAAAGGGTATTAGTAAAACCCCACAGCGGCCCCCAGTGTAATAGTGAGACCCCACAGCAGCCCCCAATAAATCAGTGAGACCCTACAGTGGCCCCCAGTGTATTAGTGACACCCCACAGTGGCAATCCAGGGTATTAGTGACACCCCACGGCGGCCCCGTCTGTAATAGTGACACCCCACAGTGGCCCTCAATTTATAAGTGAGACCCCACAGCAGCCCCCAAGTGTATTAGTGATTACCCACAGTGGCCCTCGGTGTAATAGTGAGACCCCACAGCGGCCCACAGTATAATACTGAGACCCAAAAGTAGCCCCCAATGTATTAGTGACACCCCAGAGCGGCCCCAGTGTATTAGTGACACCCAACAGCGGCCCAAAGTGTAACAGTGAGACGCCCCAGCAGCCCCCAATATATTAGTGACACCCCAGAGCGGCCCCCAGTGTATTAGTGACACCCCAAAACGGCCCCCAGTGTAACAGAGAGACGTGACAGCGGCTCCCAGTGTAATAGTGAGACCCCACAGTGTACCCCAGTGGATTAGTGAAACCCCACAGCAGCCCCTAGTGTATTTGTAACACCCCACAGCGGCCCCAATTGTAATTGTGACATGCCACAGCGTCCCCAAGTGTATTAGCGAGACCCCACAGCAGCCACCGGTTTATTGGTAACACCGCACAGCGGACCCCAGTGTAATAGTGCCGGCCCACAGCCGCCCCCAATATATCAGTGAGACTCCACAGTGACCCCCAGTGTATTAGTGAAACCCCACAGCGGCCCCCAAGGTATAAGTGACACCCCACAGCGGCCCCCAGGGTATTAGTGACACCCAACGGCGGCCCCGAGTGTAATAGTGACATCCACAGCGTCCCTTAATGTAGAAGTGACCCCCCACTGTGGACCCCAGTGTATTATTGAGACCCCACAGTGGCCCCCAGTGTATTAGTGACACCCCACAGCAGCCCCAAGTGTTTTAATGACTAGCCACAGTGACCCACAGTGTAATAGTGAGACCCCACAGTAGCCCACAGTATAATACTGAGACCCAACAGCAGCCCCAAGCTATTAGTGACACCCCACAGCGGCCACCAGTGTATTAGTTACACTCCACAGTTGCCCCCAGTGTAACAGTGAGACCCCACACTGGCACCCATTGTAATAGTGGGACCCCACAACAGCCCCCAATGTATTAGTGACACCACACAGCGGCCGCTAGCATATTAGTGACACCCCAAAGTGGCCCCCAGTGTAAAAGTCAGACACCAAAGCGGCTCCCAGAGTAATAGTGACACCCCACAGCATACCCCAGAGGATTAGTGAGACCCCACAGCAGCCCCCAGTGGATTAGTGAGACCCCACAGCAGCCCCCAGTGTGTTAGTGAGAACCCATAGCGGCCCCACTGTATTAGTGAGTCCCTACAGTGGCCCTCAGTGTATTAGTGAGACCTCACAGTGGCCCCAAGTGTTTTAGTGACTACCCACAGCAACCCCCAGTGAGACCCCACAGTGGCCCACAGTATAATACTGAGACCCAACAGCAGCCCCAAGGTATTAGTGACACCCCACAGCGGCCCTCAGTGTATTAGTGACACCCGACAGTTGCCCCCAGTGTAACATTGAGACCCCACAGTGGCACCCAGTGTATTAGTGAGACCCCACAGCAGCCCCCAGTGTATTAGTGACATGAAACAGAGGCCCCTAGCGTATTAGTAACACCCCACAGTGGCCCCCAGTGTAACAGTGAGACCCCACAGAGGATCCCAGTGTATTACTGAGACCCCACAGCAGTGAACAGTGCATTGGTGACACCCCACAGCGGCCTTCAGTGTAATAGTGCGACTACACAGTGGCCCCAAGTGCATTAGTGAAGCCCCACAGTGGCTCCCAGTATATTAGTGACAGCTCAAGGTGGACCCCATTGTAACAATGAGACCCCACAGTGGCACCAGTGTAATTGTTAGACCCCACAGTGGCCCCCAGTGTAATAGTGTAACCCACAGCGGACCCCAGTGTATTAGTGAGACCCTACAGCAGCCTCCAGTGTATTAGTGACACCCGACAGTTGCCCCCAGTGTAACATTGAGACCCCACAGTTGCACCCTGTGTAATAGTGAGACCCCACAGCAGCCCCCAGTGTATTAGTGACATGAAACAGCGGCCCCTAGCGTATTAGTAACACCCCACAGTGACCCCAGTGTAACAGTGAGACCCCACAGCGGCTCCCAGAGTAATAGTGACACCCCACAGCGTAATCTAATGGAAAAGTGAGACCCCACAAAGCCCCCAGTGTGCTAGTGAGAACCCACTGCGGCCCCAGTGTATTAGTGAGTCCCTACAGTGGCCCCCGGTGTATTAGTTAGACCCCCCCCCCCCCCGCAGTGGCCCGCAGTGCAATAGTGAGACCCCACAGAGGACCCCAGTGTATTACTGAGACCCCACAGCAGTGAACGGTGCATTGGTGACACCCCACAGCGGCCTTCAGTGTAATAGTGCGACTACACAGTGGCCCCAAGTGCATTAGTGAAACCCCACAGTGGCCCCCAGTATATTAGTGACAGCTTAAGGTGGACCCCATTGTAACAATGAGACCCCACAGTGGCACCAGTGTAATTGTTAGACCCCACAGTGGCCCCCAGTGTAATAGTGAGACCCCACAGCAGCCCCCAGTGTATTAGTGACATGAAACAGCGGCCCCTAGCGTATTAGTAACACCCCACAGTGGCCCCCAGTGTACCAGTGAGACCCCACAGCGGCTCCCAGAGTAATAGTGACACCCCACAGCGTAACCTAATGGATAAGTGAGACCCCACAACAGCCCCCAGCGTGCTAGTGAGAACCCACAGCGGCCCCAGTGTATTAGTGATTCCCTACAGTGGCCCCCAGTGTATTAGTTAGACCCCCCCCGCAGTGGCCCGCAGTGCAATAGTGAGACCCCACAGAGGACCCCAGTGTATTACTGAGACCCCACAGCAGTGAACGGTGCATTGGTGACATCCCACAGCGGCCTTCAGAGTAATAGTGCGACTACACAGTGCCCCCAAGTGCATTAGTGAAACCCCACAGTGGCCCCCAGTATATTAGTGACAGCTCAAGGTGGACCCCATTGTAACAATGAGACCCCACAGTGGAACCAGTGTAATTGTTAGACCCCCCAGTGGCCCCGAGTGTAATAGTGAAACCCCACAGCGGACCCCAGTGTATTACTGAGACCCCACAGCAGCCTCCAGTGTATTAGTAAGACCCCACAGCTGCCCATAGTCTAATAGTGACACCCCACAGTTGCCCACAGTGTAATAGTGAGACCACACAGCGGCCCTCAATTTATAAGTGAGACCACACAGCAGCCCCGAGTGTATTAGTGACTCTCCACAGCGGCCCCCAGTGTATTAGTGAGACTCTACAGCGGCCCCCAGGGCAATAGTGAGACCCCACAGCGGCCCCCGGTGTAATAGTGACACTTCACAGCGCCTGCCAGTGTATTAGTGAGACCCCACAGCAGCCCCAAGTGTAATACTGAAACCCCACAGCGGCCCCCAGTGTAATGGTGAGAGCCCATAGCGGCCCCCAGTGTATAAGTGAGACCTCGCAATGGCCCCTAGTGTAATAGTGAGACCCCACAGCGGCCCCCAGTGTATTAGTGACAATGCACAGCAGCTCCTAGTGCATTATTGGCACCCCACAGCGGCCCCTAGTGTAATAGTGAGACCACACAGCGGCCCCCAGTGTATTAGTGACTCTCCACAGCGGCCCACAGTGTATGAGTGACACCACACAGCGGCCCCCAGTGTATTAGTGAGACTCTACAGCGACCCCCAGTGTAATAGTGAGACCCCACAGCGGCCCCCAGGGCATTAGTGAGACCCCACAGTGGCCCCCAGTGTAATAGACCCCACAGCGGCCCCCAGTGTATTAGTGAGACCCCACAGCGGCCCCCAGTGTATTAGTGAGACCCCACAGCGGCCCCCAGTGTATTAGCGAGACCCCTAAGTGGCCCCTAATGTAATAGTGAGACCCTACAGCGGCCCCAGTGCATTACGGACACTCCGCAGAGGCCCCCAGTGTATAAGTGTGACTCCACAGCGGCCCCAAGTGTAATAGTTAGGCCCCACAGCGGCCCCCAGTGTATTAGTGGGACCCCACAGTGGCCCCTAGTGTAATAGTGAGAACCCACAGCCACCCCCAGTGTAAAAGTGAGACCCCACAGTGGCCCCCAGTGTAATAGTGAGACCCCACAGCAGCCTCCAGTGTAATAGTGAGGCCCCACAGTGGCCCCCAGTGTAATAGTGAGGCCCCACAGAGGCCCCCAGTGTATTATGAAGACCCCACAGCGGCCTTAGTGTATTACTGAGACCCCACAGCGGCCCCCAGTTTAATAGTGAGACTCCACAGTGGCCCCAGTGTATTACTGAGACCCCACAGCGGCCCCTAGTGTTTAAGTAATACCGCACTACGGCCCCTAGTGTATTAGTGACAACCCACAACAGCCCCCAGTGTATTAGTGACAATGCACAGCGGCCCCTAGTGTATTATTGGCACCCCACAGCAGCCCCTAGTGTAATAGTGAGACCCCACAGCGGCCCCCAGTGTAATAGTGAGACCACACAGCGGCCCCCAGTGTATTAGTGACTCTCCACAGCGGCCCACACTATATGAGTGACACCACACAGCGGCCCCCAGTGTATTAGTGAGAGTATACAGCGGCCCCCAGTGTAATAGTGAGACCCCACAGCGGCCCCCAGGGCATTAGTGAGACCCCACAGCGGCCCCCGGTGTAAAAGTGACACTTCACAGCGCCTGCCAGTGCATTAGTGAGACCCCACAGCAGCCCCAAGTGTAATACTGAAACCCCACAGCGGCCCACAGTGTAATAGTGAGAGACCATAGAGGCCCCCAGTGTATTAGTGAGAGCTCGCAGTGGCCCCCAGTGTAATAGTGAGACCCCACAGCGGCCCCCAGTGTATTACTGACAATGCACAGTGGTCCCTAGTTTATTATTGATACCCCACAGTGGCTCCTAGTGTAATAGTGACACTCCACAGCAGCCCCAAGTATATTAATGTGACCCCACAGCGGCCCCAAGTGGATTAGTGAGACCCCACAGCGGCCCCCAGTGTATTAGTGAGACCCCACAGTGGCCCCTAGTGTAATAGTGAGACCCCACAGCGGCCCCAGTGTATTACGGACACTCCGCAGAGGCCCCCAGTGTATTAGTGTGACTCCACAGCGGCCGCAAGTATAATAGTTAGACCCCACAGCGGCCCCCAGTGTATTAGTGAGACCTCACAGTGGCCCCTAGTGTAATAGTGAGACCCCACAGCGGCCCCCAGTGTATTACGGACACTCCGCAGAGGCCCCCAGTGTATAAGTGTGACTCCACAGCGGCCCCAAGTGTAATAGTTAGACCCCACAGCGGCCCCCAGTGTATTATTGAGACGCCACAGTGACCCCTAGTGTAATAGTGAGTACCCACAGCCGCCCCCAGTGTAATAGTGAGACCCCACGGAGGCCCCCAGTCTATTAGTGAGACCCCACAGCAGCCCCCAGTGAAATAACGAGACCCCACAGCGGCCCCCAGTGTAATAGTGAGAGCCCATAGCGGCCCCCAGAGTATTAGTGAGACCTCACAGTGGCCCCCAGTGTATTAGTGAGACCCCACAGCGGCCCCTAGTGTATTGGTGAGACCCCACAGCAGCCCCCAGTGTATTATTGACACCCCACAGCGGCCCCTAGTGTAATAGTGAGACCACACAGCGGCCCCCAGTGTATTAGTGACTCTCCACAGCGGCCCACAGTGTATGAGTGACACCACACAGCGGCCCCCAGTGTATTAGTGAGACTCTACAGCGGCCCCCAGTGTAATAGTGAGACCCCACAGCGGCCCCCAGGGCATTAGTGAGACCCCACAACGGCCCCCGGTGACATAGTGACAATTCACAGCGCCTGCCAGTGTATTAGTGAGACCCCACAGCAGCCCCAAGTGTAATACTGAAACCTTCCAGCGGCCCCCAGTGTAATGGTGAGAGCCCATAGCGGCCCCCAGTGTATTAGTGAAACCTCGCAGTGGCCCCTAGTGTAATAGTGAGACCCCACAGCAGCCCCCAGTGTATTACTGACAATGCACAGTGGTCCCTAGCTTATTATTGACACTCCACAGCGGCTCCTAGTGTAATAGTGACACTCCCCAGTGGCCCCCAGTATATTAATGTGATCCCACAGCGGCCCCAAGTGGATTAGTGAGACCCCACAGCGACCACCAGTGTATTAGTGAGACCCCACAGCAGCCCCTAGTATAATACTGAGACCCCACAGCGGCCCCCAGTGTATTAGCGAGACCCCTAAGTGGCCCCTAGTGTAATAGTGAGACCCCACAGCGGCCCCAGTGCATTACGGATACTCCGCAGAGGCCCCGAGTGTATAAGTGTGACTCCACAGCGGCCCCAAGTGTAATAGTTAGGCCCCACAGCGGCCCCCAGTGTATTAGTGGGACCCCACAGTGGCCCCTAGTGTAATAGTGAGAACCCACAGCCACCCCCAGTGTAAAAGTGAGACCCCACAATGGCCCCCAGTGTAATAGTGAGACCCCACAGCAGCCTCCAGTGTAATAGTGAGGCCCCCCAGTGGCCCCCAGTGTAATAGTGAGGCCCCACAGAGGCCCCCAGTGTATTATGGAGACCCCACAGCGGCCTTAGTGCATTACTGAGACCCCACAGCGGCCCCCAGCTTAATAGTGAGACTCCTCAGTGGCCCCAGTGTATTACTGAGACCCCACAGCGGCCCCTAGTGTTTAAGTAATACCGCACTACGGCCCCTAGTGTATTAGTGACAACCCACAACAGCCCCCAGTGTATTAGTGACAATGCACAGTGGCCCCTAGTGTATTATTGGCCCCCACAGCAGCCCCTAGTGTAATAGTGAGACCCCACAGCGGCCCCCAGTGTAATAGTGAGACCACACAGCGGCCCCCAGTGTATTAGTGACTCTCCACAGCGGCCCACAGTATATGAGTGACACCACACAGCGGCCCCCAGTGTATTAGTGAGAGTATACAGCGGCCCCCAGTGTAATAGTGAGACCCCACAGCGGCCCACAGGGCATTAGTGAGACCCCACAGCGGCCCCCGGTGTAAAAGTGACACTTCACAGCGCCTGCCAGTGTATTAGTGAGACCCCACAGCAGCCCCAAGTGTAATACTGAAACCCCACAGCGGCCCACAGTGTAATAGTGAGAGACCATAGAGGCCCCCAGTGTATTAGTGAGAGCTCGCAGTGGCCCCTAGTGTAATAGTGAGACCCCACAGCGGCCCCCAGGGCATTAGTGAGACCCCACAGCGGCCCCCAGTGCATTAGTGAGACCCCACAGCAGCCCCCAGTGTGTTAGTGAGACCCCACAGCGGCCCCCAGTTTAATACTGAGACCCCACAGCGGCCCCCAGTGTAATGGTGAGAGCCCATAGCGGCCCCCAGTGTATTAGTGAGATCTCGCAGTGGCCCCTAGTGTAATAGTGAGACCCCACAGCGGCCCCCAGTGTATTACTGACAATGCACAGTGGTCCCTAGTTTATTATTGATACCCCACAGTGGCTCCTAGTGTAATAGTGACACTCCACAGCAGCCCCAAGTATATTAATGTGACCCCACAGCGGCCCCAAGTGGATTAGTGAGACCGCACAGCGGCCCCCAGTGTATTAGTGAGACCCCACAGTGGCCCCTAGTGTAATAGTGAGACCCCACAGCGGCCCCAGTGTATTACGGACACTCCGCAGAGGCCCCCAGTGTATTAGTGTGACTCCACAGCGGCCGCAAGTGTAATAGTTAGACCCCACAGCGGCCCCCAGTGTATTAGTGAGACCCCACAGTGGCCCCTAGTGTAATAGTTAGACCCCACAGCGGCCCCCAGTGTATTACGGACACTCCGTAGAGGCCCCCAGTGTATAAGTGTGACTCCACAGCGGCCCCAAGTGTAATAGTTAGACCCCACAGCGGCCCCCAGTGTATTAGTGAGACGCCACAGTGACCCCTAGTGTAATAGTGAGTACCCACAGCCGCCCCCAGTGTAATAGTGAGACCCCACAGTGGCCCCCAGTGTAATAGTGAGACCCCACAGCAGCCTCCAGTGTAATAGTGAGGCCCCACAGTGGCCCCCAGTGTAATAGTGAGGCTCCACAGAGGCCCCCAGTGTATTATCGAGACCCCACAGCGGCCTTATTGTATTACTGAAACCCCACAGCGGCCTCCAGTTTAATAGTGAGACTCCACAGTGGCCCCAGTGTATTACTGAGACCCCACAGCGGCCCCTAGTGTTTAAGTAAGACCGCACTACGGCCCCTAGTGTATTAGTGAGACCGCACAGCAGCCACCAGTGTTTTAGTGACAACCCACAACAGCCCTCAGTGTATTAGTGACAATGCACAGCGGCCCCTAGTGTATTATTGGCACCCCACAGCAGCCCCTAGTGTAATAGTGAGACCCCACAGCGGCCCCCAGTGTAATAGTGAGACCACACAGCGGCCCCCAGTGTATTAGTTACTCTCCACAGCGGCCCACAGTATATGAGTGACACCACACAGCGGCCCCCAGTGTATTAGTGACTCTCCACAGCGGCCCACAGTATATGAGTGACACCACACAGCGGCCCCCAGTGTATTGGTGAGAGTATACAGCGGCCCCCAGTGTAATAGTGAGACCCCACAGCGGCCCCCAGGACATTAGTGAGACCCCACAGCGGCCCCCGATGTAATAGTGACACTTCACAGCGCCTGCCAGTGTACTAGTGAGACCCCACAGCAGCCCCAAGTGTAATACTGAAACCCCACAGCGGCCCCCAGTGTAATAGTGAGAGACCATAGCGGTCCCCAGTGTATTAGTGAGACCTCGCAGTGGCCCCTAGTGTAATAGTGAGACCCCACAGCGGCCCCCAGTGTATTAGTGACAATGCACAGTGGTCCCTAGTTTATTATTGACACCCCACAGCGGCTCCTAGTGTAATAGTGACACTCCACAGCGGCCCCCAGTGTATTAGTGTGACCCCACAGCGGCCCCAAGTGGATTAGTGAGACACCACAGCGGCCCCCATTGTATTAGTGAGACCCCACAGCGGCCCCCATTGTATTAATGAGACCCCATAGTAGCCCCCAGTGTATTAGTGACTCTCCACAGTGGCCCCCAGTGTAATAGTGAAAGACCATAGCGGCCCCCAGTGTATTAGTGAGACCTCGCAGTGGCCCCTAGTGTAATAGTGAGACCCCACAGCGGCCCCCAGTGTATTAGTGACAATGCACAGTGGTCCCTAGTTTATTATTGACACCCCACAGCGGCTCCTAGTGTAATAGTGACACTCCACAGCGGCCCCTAGTATATTAGTGTGACTCCACAGCGGCCCCCAGTGTATTAGTGAGACCCCACAGCGGCCCCCATTGTATTAGTGAGACCCCACAGCAGCCCCTAGTATAATACTGAGAGCTTGCAGCTGCCCCCAGTGTATTAGTGAGACCCCACAGCGGCCTCCAGTGTATTACTGACAGTCCGCAGAGGCCCCCAGTGTATTAGTGTGACTCCACAGCGGCCCCCAGTTAATTAGTGAGACCCCACAGCGGCCCCTAGTGTAATAGTGAGAACCCACGGTGGCCCACAGTGTAATAGTGAGACCCTACAGCCGCCCCGAGTGTAATAGTGAGACCCCTGAGTGGCGCCCAGTGTAATAGTGAGGCCCCGCAGAGGCCTCTAGTGTATTATCGAGACCCCACAGTGGCCTTAGTGTATTATTGAGACCCCACAGCGGCCTCCAGTTTAATAGTGAGACTCCACATTGGCCCCAGTGTATTACTGAGACCCCACAGCGGCCTCCAGTGTATTAGTAAGACCGCACTACGGCCCCTAGTGTATTAGTGAGACCCCACAGCAGCCACCAGTGTATTAGTGACAACCCACAACAGCCCCCAGTGTATTAGTGACAATGCACAGCGGCCCCTAGTGTATTATTGGCACCACACACTGGCCCCTAGTGTAATAGTGAGACCACACAGCGGCTCCCAGTGTATTAGTGACTATCCACAGCGGCCCACAGTGTATGAGTGACACCACGCAGCGGCCCCCAGTGTATTAGTGAGACTATACAGCGGCCCCCAGTGTAATAGTGAGACCCCACAGCGGCCCCCAGGGCATTAGTGAGACCCCACAGCGGCCCCCGGTGTAATAGTGACACTTCACAGCGCCTGCCAGTGTATTAGTGAGACCACACAGCAGCCCCAAGTGGATTAGTGAGACCCCACAGCGGCCCCCAGTGTATTAGTGAGACCCCACAGCTGTCCCCATTGTATTAGTGAGACCCCACAGCAGAACCTAGTATAATACTGAGACCCCACAGTGGCCCCCAGTGTATTAGTGAGACCCCACAGTGGCCCCTAGTGTAATGGTGAGAGCCCATAGCGGCTCCCAGTGTATTAGTGAGACCTCGCAGTGGCCCCTAGTGTAATAGTGAGACCCCACAGCGGCCCCCAGTGTATTAGTGACAATGCACAGTGGTCCCTAGTTTATTATTGACACCCCACAGTGGCTCCTAGTGTAACAGTGACACTCCACAGCGGCCCCCAGTATATTAGTGTGACCCCACAGCGGCCCCAAGTGGATTAGTGAGACCCCACAGCGGCCCCCAGAGTATTACTGAGACCGCACAGCGGCCTCCAGTGTATTACTGACACTCCGCAGAGGCCCCCCGTGTATTAGTGTGACTCCACAGTGGCCCCAAGTGTAATAGTTAGACCCCATAGCGGCCCCCAGTTAATTAGTGAGACCCCACAGCGGCCCCCTATTGTAATAGTGAGACCCCACAGCAGCCCCTAGTATAATACTGAGACCCCACAGCGGCCCCCAGTGTATTAGTGAGACACCATAGTGGCCCCTAGTGTAATAGTGAAACCCCACAGCGGCCCCCAGTGTATTACTGACACTCCGCGGAGGGCCCCTGTCCATTAGTGTGACTCCACAGCGGCCCCAAGTGTAATAGTTAGACCTCACAGCGGCCCCAAGTGAATTAGTGAGACCCCACAGCGACCCCGAGTGTATTAGTGAGACCCCTTAATGGCCTCTAGTGTAATAGTGAGACCCCACAGCACCCCCCAGTGTATTTGTGACAATGCACAGTGGCCCCCAGAGTATTATTGAGACCGCACAGCGGCCCCTAGTGTAATAGTGAGACCACACAGCGGCCCCCAGTGTATGACTGTCACAGCACAGTGGCCCCAGTGTATTAGTGAGACTCCATAGCGGCCCCCAGTGCATTAGTGACACCCCACAGCCTCCCCAATGTATTAGTGACACCTCACGGTGGCCCACAGTGTAATAGTGAGAATCTACGGCGACCGCCAGTGTAATACTGATTCCCTCACGGCAGCCCCCAGTGTATTAGTGAGTACCCACAGCGGCCTCCAGTGCATTAGTGACACAACACAGCGGCCCCCTAATCGAGACTCACATACTTACCCTGTCCTCCCCCTCCTGGAAGCTCCGCTCCTCTTCAGCTCGGCGATGATCCCAGCACACACTATATCAGTGTGCTGCCGGACGTCTCCTCCCCCTGCTCTCGTGGAATCTGAGAGGAAACCTCAGGGAAGGAGGATCCTGGATGCACACTGACGTTGCAGTGTGCGCCAGGATTACCGCGGCTAGCAGCGCTGTAAGTGACTACAAGCAGGGGAGCCGCGGCCCCTGCTGGTATTCACTAGTGATGAGCGGCGATGGCGGCGCATGCCAGTAGAGAGGGCTCTGCATGCCGCTTCTGGTCCACTGGTCTAGTCCCATATAACCCCTTTAATTGCCTTAAAGAGGCAACATTTTATTTTATCCATTCTCAATTTTTTTCCTCCACCCTTTTAAAAAATCATAATGCTTTTTTTATTCATCCATCAACGTAGATAGATAAACAAGATATATTTTTCAATGTTTCTATTTAATGTACCATATAATGTACAAAAAAAATTCTAATTTAGTGTAATGGCTTTTATTTGGAGCCATACATGTATGTACACAGGCACAGTATATCCATATACTGGACAGTTTGGTTGGTGATATAAAAAAAATTAGAGATATAAAGATATAAAAAAAATTATTAAAAGTTAAACCATCTGTTGTAAATGTACACCAAGATTATGCCATTAAAATGACAACTTATCCTACATAAAACAAGCCATCATATGGCTATGCTGATGGGGAAATAAAAATTGTATGGCTCTAGGAATGTAACTATACAAAAATGAACAATTAGTTAGTTATTTGGGCCTAAAATGAGCCAGTCATTGAGGAGTTAAGAAACGATTATTTAATTTATTTGTAAATACAGTAAAAGGCCGTTAATCTGGCACATGGTAACCCAGGAATATGAATAATCCACCAAGCAAGAAAAATTGTCACACAGAGTATATAGAAGCTTCTCTCATAATCCGACAATTACTGGGCCCTGTGAATCTTCATAGTCCGTGGTGGACCTTCTGAAACTCAGGAGCCTCTCCAGGAGGAGCCAATGCAATAGCCAATGGAACCATAGGTGCTACCCCTACAGTATCAGCGCATCAATGCCAGCAGACTTATCACATCATGGCCTTTAAGACCCACCATGGGTTGTCATACTGTATGTATAGGTGTGTATGTATGCTTTGTACAGTATGTACATCTACAGGAATGGATTATATGATTTTGGAGAATTGGAAGATGTTGCATTACAGGAATTTGACTGCTGACATTCATGAAACAATAGAAAACTTTACACTCCATCTCTGGTTTTTATACACAGAAATTATAATATATTTCACACTACTTGATGATGGTGCTTGTAGAACACCAGTATTATGATCTCACTGTATGAATTTTGTCCTGGCAACTTGCTGAACTCTACTACAGTGAGATTCCATATGAAACATGTCACAATTGATTTGATGACATCATCACCTTCTATATCCCACTGTCCTGCCTTGAAGGAAATCACTGCCTTACAGACTTCTGACTGTAAGGCGGCCCCCTTTGCGTATCGTGATACACAAAGCAAAAAGTGATTTTTATGATGGAGAAAAGTAGAAGAGCCAAAAGAGATCAGGTTCTGATACAGAGGAGAGGGATTATCGAAGAGCAGCTACCCATATTCGTTTTAGGGCAAAATGACACCCAGCCTCCGGATATGGATAATGCCGCTCCAGAAATAATGTCTAAAAGACAAAATCTGGAGAAAAGAAGATCGAGCATGAGACATGAGATCCATACACAAAAGCGAAATATGGAGAATCTCATGAGTGCTAATTCTGCAGAATCTGCTGCAGAACTCCAGAAGGCCATTCATGACTCCATGAAGAAAATTGGAGAACTGGCCCCAGAAATAAGAAGGATGAATAAAGATGCCATCCTCATAAAGCTGAGGAACATCGTCAGCACAGAGCTGGAGTTGGAAGAGGCTCTGCAAGAAACACCTGCAAGCGTCCCATTCTCTGGATGGGAGAGCGAAGAGAGCCCAAATCCACAGAGAGAGGCAGCCCAGAACAGGATGAGAAACAACAGAGACTGGGTTGTCCAACGTAGAAGGCGTCTCAACTACGCCAGACCCATAGAGAATGCAAATGGTGCTCTAAAAAGGTCCCGGTCATCGGCTATAACCATCTCCTTTAAAGAGTCCAAGAAAATCAAGTACAGTGACTCCACACCCAATAGATCGTTGGAGGAAGAAGCACCAGGTAAGCTGGAAATAGTTCACTATGGTTAAACTGTAGGGGATTTTACTGCTAATTATTTGTAGGCCTGATTTATCCAAACTGTCTAATGGAAAAACTGTTCTTGTTGCCCATAGCAACCGATCATAATGCAGCTTTCATTGTTCCACGGAATTTCCAGAAATGGAATCTGAGCTCTGATTGGTCACTATGGTGGGCAACAAGGGCAATTTTTCTATTAGTTCTAATAAATTAGATCCCAAATATTAGACTTTTTTTTATTAAGTTAAATCTCATTTAAAATATAGATTTTACAGTTCTAGTTAATATTGAATCTTTTCTCTTCCCAACAGATGAAAGCCTTAACCCAGCCGTGATACCAGTTGAACACCTTGGTAATGCCAGTAGCCGGACTCCACCCCCCAGAGAACAGGTCAATACAGTAACATCCATTGACCTGGATCACCTCACATTCCATAGAAAGCTTGGAGCGGGGACATTTGGAAAAGTAAGTGGCCAAAGATTTAAACTTCTTCTAAAAATTAGACTTATTTTCATAATAAATCACTTTCTTTCCCCAAAATTCTCCTTGTCCTGATCTGTTGTGATTCTCCTCCAGGTGGTCTTGGCATCTGATCCGGTTAGTGAAGAACTGCTGGCCATTAAAATAATGAACAAGAGCCGCACCGGTGATAAAATCTATACCGAGCTGGACGCTCTGACCATTGCCGCTGGGAGCCCCTTCTTAATATCACTGCGGGCATTTACAGAGAAGAAACATCATTATATAATTGCTATGGACTACATGGCCAGAGGAGACCTGCACCATCTGATGATGGAATGGATGCCGTTTGACTATCAAACAACAAGGTAAATATCTTATAGCTGAATCCTATAAGCTGCTGCATGTACATTGTGGTCCTGGAGCAAGGGACAATGACAACAGGAGGGGGTTTAAACATGAACAGGACATGTCTGTATATCTTCTGATGATCTCTACGATTATGTATGGAGTCACTAACCAATCCCCTATTTTCTTCTCCACAGACCGTTTGCAGCAGAGATGGTCTGCGGCATCCAATTCCTACATGATCATGGCGTAGTACATCGGTAATTAGTTATATCCTCATATATAAATTCTGTATCACTAAGTTGTCTTCTTACATATCTATACTATGTGGTTCTTTTCATGAACCATCCATCATAATAAATGTCTGTTCTTTCTTTCTACAGTGACCTGAAGCCCCAAAATATACTCCTCAGTGACATCGGGCACATTAAGATCGCTGATTATGGATTAGCTGCGATTAATGTGTTTGGGGAGGACACGATGAATGACTTTTTAGGCACTAAAGGTTACACCGCCCCAGAGGTAAGGAACGTTCCTGTCTGATTGGTGTATACAGTAGGACTGAGTAATAACATGTTACTTATGGCTTCCAGTGTGTTAACTTCCATCATCACCCAAGGAATCGCTATCTACCCTAATCTAATCACAGACCTGTCCTCATAGCCTCTGTATGTAAATCCCTTCACCTGTATACTCAGCTGATCTTCCTATTGATATTTTAACAGGTGATGAACGGTGACAGCTACAACCACCTGGTAGACTCCTTCTCTTTGGGTGTCATCTTATACATGATGAGCATAGGAGATCAACCATTCTATGGCGAAGGCACAATGGAGGATTATTATACATCACTGCAGGAGGATGAACCTTTTTATCTAGAGGGAATGTGCCCGAATGCCATCAGTATAATCGACGGGGTGAGTAGCGTCAAATGAAGGATGATTGAGAGGAATAGAAATTATTGTACTACAACCTAATACATAATATAATGGCTAATGGCTTCTCTTATTTTCCAGCTCCTCTGCAAGACTCCTTGTGACCGGTTGCCGATAACATCTTCCATCAGATCCCACCCGTTCTTCTACTCTATTGACTGGGATGATGTAGAGACAGGCAGTTCCTGCCCACCATTCCAATGGGACTTTGTAAGTATAACGCCCAGTGATATCCATTAGAGTGTTATCATTGATGTGTAACACATTCACACTAGACCCCTTATTATATGTATATCTGTGAAGAGCAGAATCTCAGACATGTATTTTTGTGTTCTTACAGGAGTAATTGGCTCATACAATCCAGCCACATTCCCATATCATCCGGGAATGAGCCTTTCTACATCAATTATAATTACCATCTTATAAATCATCCACTACTTAACATCTAGAACAGTCCATTTCCATCAAGTGGATGATACAACTCTAACAACTGGACTGTTCTAAAAATCGGAATAACAGTACCATCAAATTCCCCCCACTTAACATCAACGTGGATCATAACACCAAACATCTCGGGATTTATTCCGATCGCCATATTACTAACTATAGGTTGAAACTGAAAGAGTTCTATCAACCTTACTTACTATGGAACCTTCTGAATGTCTCAACTACAATGTGGTGACAATGACAGAAGAAAGTTGTGAGGCAGAAGTAACTCCTTCACCTACCAGACATGGACTTATAGAAGGCTGACTGGCAAACCGCAGTGTTGTAAGAAGAACATCCAGGATACATTTCAGCTAGACGGGCCATACTTCAAAAATTGCTGCTCTTTCCTCTCCATCACACGTGACCTGGACCTGGATATCCAAAAACAACACATATGTAAGCCAAGGCCTGAAGAGCGGACTCACCATCATCTGCTCCTTTCTATTGAAAGTAATACCATTGCATAAGAGTAACATCTTTCATGTACAAATAAATGTATATTAACTTCTATGGAGGTTTTGGCTAAATTCTTTCCATAAACAGAACTTATTAATTATCATGAGAACCTAATATAATTGGGGGAGGATTTATGTAACATAAGGCGCTTTTGCACGGGACAACCTGTCGGGCGCAAGATGCCTAACAGCGATAATTATAACCGTTCCTGTGATTTTACCCAGGAATGATTAATACTAGTGAATGGAGGCGGAGTGGGCCGGGGATCATACCGGTCTGCCTGCCTCCATTCACAGTAAGCAGGCAGTCATTCATAAGTGACCAACTGCCTGTTTACACGGGCCGATCCATCCTTCAGTTTTCTGCATACATTTACACTGAACGGTAGTCATTAGGATTCTTGCAGGATCGCCAGAAATCGTACGATTATCGGCCCGTATAAAAGCATGTGCACTCCCATGTTACACTGTATACGGTAAAGGAAGATGACTTATGTCTGGTTAGAATAGTTCAAAAGCAGTGGATGAGTATGGCTGCCACTATTAGACAAGCCGTATGGTTGGCACTGCATTAATATTTGGGCTCTATTTAATGGTGCTAATCTAGAGCCCTAAAGTTGGGAGTTATATGGGTACCAACATGTGTTCCTCTTATACGGTGGTTCTCTTATATAAGGGTATGGTCATGTGGTTCAGATCTGCTGAGAAAAATCTGCAGCAGCAAAATCCACACTTAGGCCTCATGTCCACGGGGAAAATCAGGCCCGCTACGGATTCTCCATGGAGAATCCGCAGCGTGTCCCTCCTGCCCCGCGGACATGAGGGCTGAAAATAGAATAAACTCACCTGCTGCGGGCAGTGTGTGTCTTCTCTTCTTCCCGGCCGGATCTTCTTTCTTCGGCATGCCAGCTGCGTTCCGCGTGCATGCGCCGGGCACATCCGCCGGGCCGAAGCAAGAAGATCCGGCCGGGAAGAAGGGAAGACATGCACGGCCCGCAGCAGGTGAGTATATTCTGATTTTATGTCTACTGCGGATCCGGACGGCTTCCATAGGCTTCATTAGAAGCCTGCAGGAGCCGTCCGCGCAGGAGACCTGCACCAAATGGAGCATGGTTCGGATTTTTTCTTGCACGCGGATCCGCTTCTGCAGGGAAAAATGACATCTGCAGGTATTTAACTACCAGCGGGTGTCTAATGCATCCCTATGGGGCGCGGATCAGCGTGCAGAAAAAACGCTGCGGATTTTAAATAATAATTTGCAAGTGGACATGAGGCCTTAGGGCCCATTCACATGGGCGTATATTCAGTCATGGCAGCACACGGGCACATTATAGCCTCTGAGGTATTCATACGTGCAAATTTTTAAACGGACCAATATTCGTACTAGCATGTCCTGCCCTAGTCCACATCAGGGATAAGAGTAGGACGTGTAATATCCACTGCCCCGCACATTGGGCATCAATCAGACAGGGTGACGCTGTCACTTCAGTCAACTGATGGACAGGGATCCCAAGAAGCGAACCCTGATGATGAACGATCGATGACTTAGCTTAAGGATAGGTTATCAACAGTCTAGTCCCGTGATAGCGAACCTTTTAGAGACCGAGTGCCCCAACTGCAACCCAAATGGAAAATTTCATTAGCGTTTCATCCAAAAAGCAGTCAAAATGTGCCCCATGTCTATTTTGAAACAGCCCTGCCCATTTGGAACACATGTAAACATACGCCAGCAGTAATAGTGACCCCCCACACCAACACCTTCAATAATAGTGACCCACCCAAGCGGACAAAGTGATAATAGTGACAAGACTCAGTGATCCCAGCAAAATTTGTGAACCCCCCCCCCCCCCCAGCGATAATAGTGACACCACCCCAGTATGATAATGACAGCACAACAGTATAATAGTGACACCCCCCGGTATAATAGTGACACCACACAGTGGCCCCCAGTTTATTATTGAGTACCCACAGCGGCCCATAATATACTAGTGAGAACCCACAGCGGTTCCCAGTGTATTAGTGAGACCCCACAGTGGCCCCCAGTGTATTAGTGAAACCCCACAGCGGCCCCCAATATATAAGTGACACCCCACAGTAGCCCCCAGGGTATAAGTGACACCCCACGGCGGCCCCGAAGTGTAATAGTGACACCCCTTAGCGTCCCTCAATACATAAGTGACCCCCCCGCTGTGGAGCCCAGTGTATTATTGACACCACACAGTGGCCCCTATTTTATTATTGAGGCCCCACAGCGGCCATAATATACTAGTGAGAGCCCACAGCAGCGCCCAGTATAATAATGAGACCCACAGTATATTAGTGACAGCCCAGAGAGGATGCCATTATATTAGTGACCCCCACAGCGGCCCCCAGTGTAATAGTGATACCCCACAGCGGCTCCCACTATATTAGTGACACCCCACAGCGGCTCCCAGTGTATTAGTGACACTGCACAGCGGCCCACAGTATAATAGTGACACCCCACTGCGGACCCCAGTGTATTATTGAGACCCGACAGCGGCCCCCAATATATCAGTGAAACCCCACAGTGGCCCCCAGTCTATTAGTGAAACCTCACAGCGGCCCCCAATATATAAGTGACACCCCACAGCGGCCCCCAGGGTATTAATGACACCCCACAGCGGCCCCGAGTGTAATAGTGACACCCCACAGCGTCCCTTAAAGTAGAAGTGACCCCCACTGTGGACCCCAGTGTATTATTGAGACCTCACAGTGGCCCCAAGTGTTTTAGTGACTACCCACAGCAACCCCCAGTGAGACCCCACAGTGGCCCACAGTATAATACTGAGACCCAACAGCAGCCCCAAGGTATTAGTGACAACCCACAGCGACCCTCAGTGTATTAGTGACACCCGACAGTTGCCCCCAGTGTAACAGTGAGACCCCACAGCGGCTCCCAGAGTAATAGTGACACCCCACAGCGTAACCTAATGGATAAGTGAGACCCCACAACAGCCACCGGTGTGCTAGTGAGAACCCACAGCGGTCCCAGTGTATAAGTGAGTCCCTACAGTGGCCACCAGTGTATTAGTAAGACCCCCCCACCCCCCGTAGTGGCCCCCAGTGCAATAGTCAGACCCCACAGAGGACCCCAGTGTATTACTGAGACCCCAAAGCAGTGAACGGTGCATTGGTGACACCCCACAGCGGCCTTCAGTGTAATAGTGCGACTACACAGTGGCCCCAAGTGCATTATTGAAACCCCACAGTGGCCCCCAGTATATTAGTGACAGCTCAAGGTGGACCCCATTGTAACAATGAGACCCCACAGTGGCACCAGTGTAATTGTTAGACCCCCCAGTGGCCCCCAGTGTAATAGTGAAACCCCAGAGCGGACCCCAGTGTATTAGTGAGACCCCACAACAGCCTCCAGTGTATTAGTAAGACCCCACAGCTGCCCATAGTCTAATAGTGACACCCCACAGCTGCCCACAGTGTAATAGTGAGACCCCACAGTGGCCCCCATTGTAATAGTGAGACCCCACAGCGGCCCTCAATTTATAAGTGAGACCCCACAGCAGCCCCGAGTGTATTAGTGCCTACCCACAGTGGCCCCCAGTGTAATAGTGAGACCCCACAGCGGCCCACAGTATAATACTGAGACCCAAAAGCAGCCCTCAATGTATTAGTGACACCCCACAGCGGCCCCAGTGTATTAGTGACACCCGACAGCGCCCCCCAGTGTAACAGTGGGACCCCAAAGCGGCCCCCAGTGTAATAGTGAGACCCCACAGCAGCCCCCAATATATTAGTGACACCCCACAGCGGCCCCCAGTGTATTAGTGACACCCCAAAGCGGCCTCCAGCGTATTAGTAAGACCCCAGAGCTGCCCATAGTGTAATAGTGAGAAGCCACAGCTGCCCACAGTGTAATAGTGAGACCCCACAGTGGCCCCCATTATAATAGTGAGACCGCACAGCAGCCCTCATTGTAATAATAGGACCCCACAGCGGCCCACAGTGTATTATCGAGACCCCACAGCAGCCCCACTGTACTAGTGAGACCCTACAGCGGCCCCCAGTATAATAGTGAGACTCCACAGTAACCCCCAGGGTATTAGTAAAACCCCACAGCGGCCCCCAGTGTAATAGTGAGACCCCACAGCAGCCCCCAATAAATCAGTGAGACCCTACAGTGGCCCCCAGTGTATTAGTGACATCCCACAGTGGCACCCCAGGGTATTAGTGACACCGCACGGCAGCCCCGTCTGTAATAGTGACACCCCACAGTGGCCCTCAATTTATAAGTGAGACCCCACAGCAGCCCCCAAGTGTATTAGTGATTACCCACAGTGGCCCCCGGTGTAATAGTGAGACCCCACAGCGGCCCACAGTATAATACTGAGACCTAAAAGTAGCCCCCAATGTATTAGTGACACCCCAGAGCGGCCCCAGTGTATTAGTGACACCCAACAGCGGCCCAAAGTGTAACAGTGAGACCCCCCAGCAGCCCCCAATATATTAGTGACACCCCAGAGCGGCCCCCAGTGTATTAGAGACACCCCAAAACGGCCCCCAGTGTAACAGAGAGATGTCACAGCGGCTCCCAGTGTAATAGTGAGACCCCACAGTGTACCGCAGTGGATTAGTGAAACCCCACAGCAGCCCCTAGTGTATTTGTAACACCCCACAGCGGCCCCAATTGTAATTGTGACATGTCACAGCGTCCCCAAGTGTATTAGCGAGACTCCACATCAGCCACCGGTTTATTGGTAACACCGCACAGCGGACCCCAGTGTAATAGTGAAACCCCACAGCAGCCCCTAAGTTATAAGTGACACCCCACAGCGGCCCCCAGGGTATTAGTGACACCCCACGGCGGCCCCAAGTGTAATAGTGACACCCACAGCGTCCCTTAATGTAGAAGTGACCCCCCACTGTGGACCCCAGTGTATTATTGAGACCCCACAGTGGCCCCCAGTGTATTAGTGACACCCCACAGCAGCCCCAAGTGTTTTAGTGACTAGCCACAGTGACCCACAGTGTAATAGTGAGACCCCACAGTGGCCCACAGTATAATACTGAGACCCAACAGCAGCCCCAAGGTATTAGTGACACCCCACAGCGGCCCCCAGTGTATTAGCTACACTTGACAGTTTCCCCCAGTGTAACAGTGAGACCCCACACTGGCACCCAGTGTAATAGTGGGACCCCACAACAGCCCCCAGTGTATTAGTGACACCACACAGCGGCCGCTAGCATATTAGTGACACCCCAAAGTGGCCCCCAGTGTAAAAGTGAGACACCAAAGCGGCTCCCAGAGTAATAGTGACACCCCACAGCATACCCCAGAGGATTAGTGAGACCCCACAGCAGCCCCCAGTGGATTAGTGAGACCCCACAGCAGCCCCCAGTGTGTTAGTAAGAACCCATAGCGGCCCCACTGTATTAGTGAGTCCCTACAGTGGCCCTCAGTGTATTAGTGAGACATCACAGTGGCCCCAAGTGTTTTAGTGACTACCCACAGCAACCCCCAGTGAGACCCCACAGTGGCCCACAGTATAATACTGAGACCCAACAGCAGCCCCAAGGTATTAGTGACACCCCACAGCGGCCCTCAGTGTATTCGTGACACCCGACAGTTGCCCCCAGTGTAACATTGAGACCCCACAGTGGCACCCAGTGTATTAGTGAGACCACACAGCATCCCCCAGTGTATTAGTGACATGAAACAGCGGCCCCTAGCGTATTAGTAACACTATACAGTGGCCCCCAGTGTAACAGTGAGACCCCACAGAGGACCCCAGTGTATTACTGAGACCCCACAGCAGTGAACGGTGCATTGGTGACACCCCACAGCAGCCTTCAGTGTAATAGTGCGACTACACAGTGGCCCCAAGTGCATTAGTGAAACCCCACAGTGGCCCCCAGTATATTAGTGACAGCTCAAGGTGGACCCCATTGTAACAATGAGACCCCACAGTGGCACCAGTGTAATTGTTAGACCCCACAGTGGCCCCCAGTGTAATAGTGAAACCCCACAGCGGACCCCAGTGTATTAGTAAGACCCTACAGCAGCCTCCAGTGTATTAGTGACACCCGACAGTTGCCCCCAGTGTAACATTGAGACCCCACAGTTGCAACCAGTGTAATAGTGAGACCCCACAGCAGCCCCCAGTGTATTAGTGACATGAAACAGCAGCCCCTAGCGTATTAGTAACACCCCACAGTGGCCCCCAGTGTAACAGTGAGACCCCACAGCGGCTCCCAGAGTAATAGTGACACCCCACAGCGCAACCTAATGGATAAGTGAGACCGCACAACAGCCCCCAGTGTGCTAGTGAGAACCCACTTCGGCCCCAGTGTATTAGAGAGTCCCTACAGTGGCCACCAGTGTATTAGTTAGACCCCCCGCAGTGGCCCACAGTGCAATAGTGAGACCCCACAGAGGACCCCAGTGTATTACTGAGACCCCACAGCAGTGAACGGTGCACTGGTGACACCCCACAGCGGCCTTCAGTGTAATAGTGTGACTACACAGTGGCCCCAAGTGCATTAGTGAAACCCCACAGTGTCCCCCAGTATATTAGTGACAGCTCAAGGTGGACCCCATTGTAACAATGAGACCCCACAGTGACACCAGTGTAATTCTTAGACCCCCCCCCAGTGGCCCCCAGTGTAATAGTGAAACCCCACAGCGGACCACAGTGTATTAGTGAGACCCCACAGCAGCTTCCAGTGTATTAGTAAGACCCCACAGCTGCCCACAGTCTAATAGTGACACCCCACAGCTGCCTCCAGTGTAATAGTGAGACCCCACAGTGGCCCCCAGTGTAATAGTGAGATCGCAAAGAGGCCCCCAGGGCATTAGTGAGACCCCACAGCGGCCCCCGGTGTAATAGTGACACTTCACAGCGCCTTCCAGTGTATTACTGAAACACCTCAGCAGCCCCCAGTGTAATACTGAAACCCCACAGCGGCCCCCAGTGTATTAGTGACATCCCAAAGCGGCCTCCAGCGTATTAGTAAGACCCCACAGCTGCCCATAGTGTAATAGTGAGAAGGCACAGCTGCCCACAGTGTAATAGTGAGACCCCACAGTGGCCCCCATTGTAATAGTGAGACCGCACAGCAGCCCTCATTGTAATAATAGGACCCCACAGCGGCCCACAGTGTATTATCGAGACCCCACAGCAGCCCCACTGTACTAGTGAGACCCTACAGCGGCCCCAAGTGTAATAGTGAGACCTTGCAGTGGCCCCTAGTGTAATAGTGAGACCACACCGCGGCCCCCAGTGTATTAGTGACTCTCCACAGCGGCCCACAGTGTATGAGTGACACCACACAGCGGCCCCCAGTGTAATAGTGAGACCCCACAGCGGCCCCCAGGGCATTAGTGAGACCCCACAGTGGCCCCCAGTGTAATAGTGAGACCCCAGAGCGGCCCCCAGTGTATTAGTGAGACCACACAGCGGCCCCACCGTGTAATAGTGAGAGCCCATAGCGGCCCCCAGAGTATTAGTAAGACCCCACAGTCGCCCCCCGAGTATTAGTGAGACCCCACAGTTGCCCCCAGTGTATTAATGACACCCCACAGCGGCCCCTAGTGCATTAGTGAGACCCCACAGCAGCCCCCAGTGTTTTAGTGACAATGCACAGCGGCCCCTAGTGTATTATTGGCACCCCACAGCGGCCCCTAGTGTAATAGTGAGACCACACAGCGGCCCCCAGTGTATTAGTGACTCTCCGCAGCGGCCCACAGTGTATGAGTGACACCACACAGCAGCCCCCAGTGTATTAGTGAGACTCTACAGCGGCCCCCAGTGTAATAGTGAGACCCCACAGCGGCCCCCAGGACATTAGTGAGACCCTACAGCGGCCCCCGGTGTAACAGTGACAATTCACAGCGCCTGCCAGTGTATTAGTGAGACCCCACAGCAGCCCCAAGTGTAATACTGAAACCCCCCCAGCGGCCTCCAGTGTAATGGTGAGAGCCTATAGCGGCCCCCAGTGTATTAGTGAGATCTCGCAGTGGCCCCTAGTGTAATAGTGAGACCACACAGCGGCCCCCAGTGTATTAGTGACTCTCCACAGCGGCCCACAGCGTATGAGTGAAACCACACAGCGGCCCCCAGTGTAATAGTGAGACCCCACAGCGGCCCCCAGGGCATTAGTGAGACCCCACAGTGGCCCCCAGTGTAATAGTGAGACCCCACAGCGGCCCCCAGTGTATTAGAGAGACCCCACAGCGGCCCCCAGTATAATAGTGAGAGCCCAAAGCGGCCCCCAGAGTATTAGTGAGACCCCACAGAAGCCCCCCCGAGTATTAGTGAGACGCCACAGTGGCTCCCAGTGTATTAGTGACACCCCACAGCGGCCCCCAGTGTATTAGTGACACCCCAAAGCGGCCTCCAGCGTATTAGTAAGACCCCACAGCTGCCCATAGTGTAATAGTGAGAAGCCACAGCTGCCCACAGTGTAATAGTGAGACCCCACAGTGGCCCCCAATGTAATAGTGAGACCGCATAGCAGCCCTCATTGTAATAATAGGACCCCAGAGCGGCCCACAGTGTATTATCGAGATCCCACAGCAGCCCTACTGTACTAGTGAGACCCTACAGCGGCCCCCAGTGTAATAGTGAGACTCCACAGTAACCCCCAGGGTATTAGTAAAACCCCACAGCGGCCCCCAGTGTAATAGTTAGACCCCACAGCAGCCCCCAATAAATCAGTGAGACCCTACAGTGGCCCCCAGTGTATTAGTGACACCCCACGGCGGCCCCGTCTGTAATAGTGACACCCCACAGTGGCCCTCAATTTATAAGTGAGACCCCACAGCAGCCCCCAAGTGTATTAGTGATTACCCACAGTGGCCCCTGGTGTAATAGTGAGACCCCACAGCGGCCCACAGTATAATACTGAGACCCAAAAGTAGCCCCCAATGTATTAGTGACACCACAGAGCAGCCCCAGTGTATAAGTGACACCCAACAGCGGCCCCAAGTGTTACAGTGAGACCCCCCCGCAGCCCCCAATATATTAGTGACACCCCAGAGCGGCCCCCAGTGTAGTAGTGACACCCCAAAACGGCCCACAGTGTAACAGAGAGACGTCACAGCGGCTCCCAGTGTAATAGTGAGACCCCACATTGTACTCCAGTGGATTAGTGAAACCCCACAGCAGCCCCTAGTGTATTTGTAACAACCCACAGCGGCCCCACTTGTAATTGTGACATGCCACAGTGTCCCCAAGTGTATTAGCGAGACCCCACAGCAGCCACCGGTTTATTGGTAATACTGCACAGCGGACCCCAGTGTAATAGTGTCGGCCCCCCGCCACCCCCAATATATCAGTGAGACCCCACAGTGACCCCCAGTGTATTAGTGAAACCCCACAGCGGCCCCCAAGGTATAAGTGACACCCCACAGCGGCCCCCAGGGTATTAGTGACACCCAACGGTGGTCCCGAGTGTAATAGTGACACACACAGCATCCCTTAATGTAGAAGTGACCCCCCACTGTGGAGCCCAGTGTATTATTGAGACCCCACAGTGGCCCCCAGTGTATTAGTGACACCCCACAGCAGCCCCAAGTGTTTTAGTGACTAGCCACAGTGACCCACAGTGTAATAGTGAGACCCCACAGTGGCCCACAGTATAATACTGAGACCCAACAGCAGCCCCAAGGTATTAGTGACACCCCACAGCGGCCACCAGTGTATTAGTTACTCTCGACAGTTGCCCCCAGTGTAACAGTGAGACCCCACACTGGCACCCAGTGTAATAGTGGGACCCCACAACAGCCCCCAGTGTATTAGTGACACCACACAGCGGCCGCTAGCATATTAGTGACACCCCAAAGTGGCCCCCAGTGTAAAAGTGAGACACCAAAGCGGCTCCCAGAGTAATAGTGACACCCCACAGCATACCCCAGAGGATTAGTGAGACCCCACAGCGGCCCCACTGTATTAGTGAGTCCCTACAGTGGCCCTCAGTGTATTAGTGAGACCCCCCCCCCCCCGTAGTGGCCCCCAGTGTAATAGTGAGACCCCACAGAGGCCCCCAGTGTATTACTGAGATCCCACGGCAGTGAACGGTGTATTAGTGACACCCCACAGTGGCCCCCACTACATAGTGGCCCCAATTGTATTACTGAAACCCCACGGTGGTCCCCAGTATATTAGTGACATTCCAAGGCAGACCCCTTTGTAACAATGAGACACCATAGTGGCCCCCAGTGTAATAGTTAGACCCCACAGTGGCCCTGAGTGTAATAGTGAGACCCCACAGCGGCCCCCATTGTAATAGTGAGACCCCACAGTGGCCCGCATTGTAATAGTGAGACCCCACAGAGGCTTACAGTGTATTATCGAGACCCCACAGCAGCCCCACTGTACTAGTGAGACCGCACAGCGGCCCCCAGTGTAATAGTGAGACTCCACAGTGGCCCCCAGCGTATTAGTGAAACCCCACAGCGCCCCAAGTGTAATAGTGAGACCCCACAGCGTCGCCCACTGTAATATTGAGACCCCACAGCAACCCCCAATATATTACTGAGACCCCACAGTGGCCCCCAGTGTATTAGTGACACCCCACAGTGGCCCCCAGGGTATTAGTGACACCCCATGGTGGCTCTGTGTGTAATACTGACACCCCACAGTGGCCCTCACTGTATAAGTGAGACCCCACAGCAGCCCCAAGTGTATTAGTGACTACCCACAGTAGAACCCAGTGTAATAGTGAGACCCCACAGCGGCCCACAGTATAATACTGAGACCCAAAAGCAGCCCCCAAGGTATTAGTGACACCCCACAGCGTGCCCCAGAGGATTAGTGAGACCCCACAGCGGCCCCACTGTATTAGTGAGTCCCTACAGTGGCCCTCAGTGTATTAGTGAGACCCCCCCCCCCCCGTAGTGGCCCCCAGTGTAATAGTGAGACCCCACAGAGGCCCTCAGTGTATTACTGAGATCCCACGGCAGCAAACGGTGTATTAGTGACACCCCACAGTGGCCCCCACTACATAGTGGCCCCAATTGTATTACTGAAACCCCACGGTGGCCCCCAGTATATTAGTGACATTCCAAGGCAGACCCCTTTGTAACAATGAGACACCATAGTGGCCCCCAGTGTAATAGTTAGACCCCACAGTGGCCCTGAGTGTAATAGTGAGACCCCACAGCGGCCCTCATTGTAATAGTGAGACCCCACAGCGGCCCGCATTGTAATAGTGAGACCCCACAGAGGCTTACAGTGTATTATCGAGACCCCACAGCAGCCCCACTGTACTAGTGAGACCGCACAGCGGCCCCCAGTGTAATAGTGAGACTCCACAGTGGCCCCCAGCGTATTAGTGAAACCCCACAGCGCCCCAAGTGTAATAGTGAGACTCCACAGCGTCCCCCACTGTAATATTGAGACCCCACAGCAGCCCCCAATATATTACTGAGACCCCACAGTGGCCCCCAGTGTATTAGTGACACCCCACAGTGGCCCCCAGGGTATCAGTGACACCCCATGGTGGCTCTGTGTGTAATACTGACACCCCACAGTGGCCCTCACTGTATAAGTGAGACCCCACAGCAGCCCCAAGTGTATTAGTGACTACCCACAGTAGAACCCAGTGTAATAGTGAGACCCCACAGCGGCCCACAGTATAATACTGAGACCCAAAAGCAGCCCCCAAGGTATTAGTGACACCCCACAGCGTCCCCCAGTGTATTAGTGACACCCGACAGTGGTCCCCACTGTAACATTGAGACCCCACTGCGGCCCTCAGTGTAATAGTGAGACCCCACAGTAGCCCCCAATATATTAGTGACACCCCACAGTGGCCCCTAGTGTATTAGTGACACCGCAAAGCGCATTAGTGTAACAGAGAGACCGCACTGCGGCTCCCAGTGTAATAGTGAGACCCCACAGTGGACCCTAGTGTATTAGTGAGACCCCACAGTGGCCCCTAGTGAAATAGTGACACTTCACAGCGCCTTCCAGTGTATTACTGAAACACCTCAGCAGCCCCAAGTGTATTAGTGACACCCCAAAGCGGCCTCCAGCGTATTAGTAAGACCCCACAGCTGCCCATAGTGTAACAGTGAGAAGCCACAGCTGCCCACAGTGTAATAGTGAGACCCCACAGTGGCCCCCATTGTAATAGTGAGACCGCACAGCAGTACTCATTGTAATAATAGGACCCCACAGCGGCCCACAGTGTATTATCGAGACCCCACAGCAGCCCCACTGTACTAGTGAGACCCTACAGCGGCCCCAGTGTAATAGTGAGACCTCGCAGTGGCCCCTAGTGTAATAGTTAGACCACACCGCGGCCCCCAGTGTATTAGTGACTCTCCAGAGCGGCCCACAGTGTATGAGTGACACCACATAGCGGCTCCGAGTGTAATAGTGAGACCCCACAGCGGCCCCCAGGGCATTAGTGAGACTCCACAGTGGCCCCCAGTGTATTAGTGAGACCACACAGCGGCCCCCAGTATAATAGTGAGAGCCCATAGCGGCCCCCAGAGTATTAGTGAGACCCCACAGTCGCCACCCGAGTATTAGTGAGACCCCACAGTGGCCCCCAGTGTATTAGTGACACCCCACAGCGGCCCCTAGTGCATTAGTGAGACCCCACAGCAGCCCCCAGTGTATTAGTGACAATGCACAGCGGCCCCTAGTGTATTATTGGCACCCCAAAGCGGCCCCCAGTGTATTAGTGACTCTCTGCAGCCGCCCAGTGTATGAGTGACACCACACAGCAGCCCCCAGTGTATTAGTGAGACTCTACAGCGGCCCCCAGTGTAATAGTGAGACCCCACAGCGGCCCCTAGGGCATTAGTGAGACCCTACAGCGGCCCCCGGTGTAATAGTGACAATTCACAGCGCCTGCCAGTGTATTAGTGAGACCCCACAGCAGCCCCAAGTGTAATACTGAAACCCCCCAGCGGCCCCGAGTGTAATGGTGAGAGCCCATAGCGGACCCCAGTGTATTAGTGAGATCTCGCAGTGGCCCCTAGTGTAATAGTGAGACCACACCGCGGCCCCCAGTGTATTAGTGAGTCTCCACAGCGGCCCACAGTGTATGAGTGACACCACACAGCGGCCCCCAGTGTAATAGTGAGACCCCACAGTGGCCCCCAGTGTAATAGTGAGACCCCACAGCGGCCCCCAGTGTATTAGAGAGACCCCACAGCAGCCCCCAATATAATAGTGAGAGCCCATAGCGGCCCCCAGAGTATTAGTGAGACCCCACAGTCGCCCTCCGAGTATTAGTGAGACCCCACAGTGGCTCCCAGTGTATTAGTGACACCCCACAGCGGCCCCTAGTGTATTAGTGAGACCCTACAGCGGCCCCCAGTGCATTAGTGACACCCCACAGCGGCCCCCATTGTATTAGTGACACCCCACAGCGGCCCCCATTGTATTAGTGACACCCCAAAGCGGCCTCCAGCGTATTAGTAAGACCCCACAGCTGCCCATAGTGTAATAGTGAGAAGCCACAACTGCCCACAGTGTAATAGTGACACCCCACAGTGGCCCCCATTGTAATAGTGAGACCGCACAGCGGCCCACAGTGTATTATCGAGACCCCACAGCAGCCTCACTGTACTAGTGCGACCCTACAGCGGCCCCCAGTGTAATAGTGAGACTCCACAGTAACCCAAAGGGTATTAGTAAAACCCCACAGCGGCCCCCAGTGTAATAGTGAGACCCCACAGCAGCCCCCAATAAATCAGTGAGACCCTACAGTGGCCCCCAGTGTATTAGTGACACCCCACAGTGGCAATCCAGGGTATTAGTGACACCCCACGGCGGCCCCGTCTGTAATAGTGACACCCCACAGTGGCCCTAAATTTATAAGTGAGACCCCACAGCAGCCCCCAAGTGTATTAGTGATTACCAACAGTGGCCCCTGGTGTAATAGTGAGACCCCACAGCGGCCCACAGTATAATACTGAGACCCAAAAGTAGCCCCCAATGTATTAGTGACACCCCAGAGCGGCCCCAGTGTATTAGTGACACCCAACAGCGGCCCAAAGTGTAACAGTGAGACGCCCCAGCAGCCCCCAATATATTAGTGACACCCCACAGCGGCCCCCAGTGTATTAGTGACACCCCAAAACGGCCCCCAGTGTAACAGAGAGACGTGACAGCGGCTCCCAGTGTAATAGTGAGACCCCACAGTGTACCCCCGTGGATTAGTGAAACCCCACAGCAGCCCCTAGTGTATTTGTAACACCCCACAGCGGCCCCAATTGTAATTGTGACATGCCACAGCGTCCCCAAGTGTATTAGCGAGACCCCACAGCAGCCACCGGTTTATTGGTAACACCGCACAGCGGACCCCAGTGTAATAGTGCCGGCCCACAGCCGCCCCCAATATATCAGTGAGACTCCACAGTGACCCCCAGTGTATTAGTGAAACCCCACAGCGGCCCCCAAGGTATAAGTGACACCCCACAGCGGCCCCCAGGGTATTAGTGACACCCAACGGCGGCCCCGAGTGTAATAGTGACATCCACAGCGTCCCTTAATGTAGAAGTGACCCCCCACTGTGGACCCCAGTGTATTATTGAGACCCCACAGTGGCCCCCAGTGTATTAGTGACACCCCACAGCAGCCCCAAGTGTTTTAATGACTAGCCACAGTGACCCACAGTGTAATAGTGAGACCCCACAGTGGCCCACAGTATAATACTGAGACCCAACAGCAGCCCCAAGCTATTAGTGACACCCCACAGCGGCCACCAGTGTATTAGTTACACTCCACAGTTGCCCCCAGTGTAACAGTGAGACCCCACACTGGCACCCATTGTAATAGTGGGACCCCACAACAGCCCCCAGTGTATTAGTGACACCACACAGCGGCCGCTAGCATATTAGTGACACCCCAAAGTGGCCCCCAGTGTAAAAGTCAGACACCAAAGCGGCTCCCAGAGTAATAGTGACACCCCACAGCATACCCCAGAGGATTAGTGAGACCCCACAGCAGCCCCCAGTGGATTAGTGAGACCCCACAGCAGCCCCCAGTGTGTTAGTGAGAACCCATAGCGGCCCCACTGTAGTAGTGAGTCCCTACAGTGGCCCTCAGTGTATTAGTGAGACCTCACAGTGGCCCCAAGTGTTTTAGTGACTACCCACAGCAACCCCCAGTGAGACCCCACAGTGGCCCACAGTATAATACTGAGACCCAACAGCAGCCCCAAGGTATTAGTGACACCCCACAGCGGCCCTCAGTGTATTAGTGACACCCGACAGTTGCCCCCAGTGTAACATTGAGACCCCACAGTGGCACCCAGTGTATTAGTGAGACCCCACAGCAGCCCCCAGTGTATTAGTGACATGAAACAGAGGCCCCTAGCGTATTAGTAACACCCCACAGTGGCCCCCAGTGTAACAGTGAGACCCCACAGAGGATCCCAGTGTATTACTGAGACCCCACAGCAGTGAACAGTGCATTGGTGACACCCCACAGCGGCCTTCAGTGTAATAGTGCGACTACACAGTGGCCCCAAGTGCATTAGTGAAGCCCCACAGTGGCTCCCAGTATATTAGTGACAGCTCAAGGTGGACCCCATTGTAACAATGAGACCCCACAGTGGCACCAGTGTAATTGTTAGACCCCACAGTGGCCCCCAGTGTAATAGTGAAACCCACAGCGGACCCCAGTGTATTAGTGAGACCCTACAGCAGCCTCCAGTGTATTAGTGACACCCGACAGTTGCCCCCAGTGTAACATTGAGACCCCACAGTTGCACCCTGTGTAATAGTGAGACCCCACAGCATCCCCCAGTGTATTAGTGACATGAAACAGCGGCCCCTAGCGTATTAGTAACACCCCACAGTGACCCCAGTGTAACAGTGAGACCCCACAGCGGCTCCCAGAGTAATAGTGACACCCCACAGCGTAACCTAATGGAAAAGTGAGACCCCACAACAGCCCCCAGTGTGCTAGTGAGAACCCACTGCGGCCCCAGTGTATTAGTGAGTCCCTACAGTGGCCCCCGGTGTATTAGTTAAACCCCCCCCCCCCCGCAGTGGCCCGCAGTGCAATAGTGAGACCCCACAGAGGACCCCAGTGTATTACTGAGACCCCACAGCAGTGAACGGTGCATTGGTGACACCCCACAGCGGCCTTCAGTGTAATAGTGCGACTACACAGTGGCCCCAAGTGCATTAGTGAAACCCCACAGTGGCCCCCAGTATATTAGTGACAGCTTAAGGTGGACCCCATTGTAACAATGAGACCCCACAGTGGCACCAGTGTAATTGTTAGACCCCACAGTGGCCCCCAGTGTAAAAGTGAAACCCCACAGCGGACCCCAGTGTATTAAGGAGACCCCACAGCAGCCTCCAGTGTATTAGTGACACCCGACAGTTGCCCCCAGTGTAATAGTGAGACCCCACAGCAGCCCCCAGTGTATTAGTGACATGAAACAGCGGCCCCTAGCGTATTAGTAACACCCCACAGTGGCCCCCAGTGTACCAGTGAGAACCCACAGCGGCTCCCAGAGTAATAGTGACACCCCACAGCGTAACCTAATGGATAAGTGAGACCCCACAACAGCCCCCAGCGTGCTAGTGAGAACCCACAGCGGCCCCAGTGTATTAGTGATTCCCTACAGTGGCCCCCAGTGTATTAGTAAGACCCCCCGCAGTGGCCCGCAGTGCAATAGTGAGACCCCACAGAGGACCCCAGTGTATTACTGAGACCCCACAGCAGTGAACGGTGCATTGGTGACATCCCACAGCGGCCTTCAGAGTAATAGTGCGACTACACAGTGCCCCCAAGTGCATTAGTGAAACCCCACAGTGGCCCCCAGTATATTAGTGACAGCTCAAGGTGGACCCCATTGTAACAATGAGACCCCACAGTGGCACCAGTGTAATTGTTAGACCCCCCAGTGGCCCCGAGTGTAATAGTGAAACCCCACAGCGGACCCCAGTGTATTACTGAGACCCCACAGCAGCCTCCAGTGTATTAGTAAGACCCCACAGCTGCCCATAGTCTAATAGTGACACCCCACAGTTGCCCACAGTGTAATAGTGAGACCCCACAGCGGCCCTCAATTTATAAGTGAGACCACACAGCAGCCCCGAGTGTATTAGTGACTCTCCACAGCGGCCCCCAGTGTATTAGTGAGACTCTACAGCGGCCCCCAGGGCAATAGTGAGACCCCACAGCGGCCCCCGGTGTAATAGTGACACTTCACAGCGCCTGTCAGTGTAATACTGAAACCCCACAGCGGCCCCCAGTGTAATGGTGAGAGCCCATAGCGGCCCCCAGTGTATAAGTGAGACCTCGCAATGGCCCCTAGTGTAATAGTGAGACCCCACAGCGGCCCCCAGTGTATTAGTGACAATGCACAGCGGCTCCTAGTGCATTATTGGCACCCCACAGCGGCCCCTTGTGTAATAGTGAGACCACACAGCGGCCCCCAGTGTATTAGTGACTCTCCACAGCGGCCCACAGTGTATGAGTGACACCACACAGCGGCCCCCAGTGTATTAGTGAGACTCTACAGCGGTGAACAGTGCATTGGTGACACCCCACAGCGGCCTTCAGTGTAATTGTGCGACTACACAGTGGCCCCAAGTGCATTAGTGAAGCCCCACAGTGGCTCCCAGTATATTAGTGACAGCTCAAGGTGGACCCCATTGTAACAATGAGACCCCACAGTGGCACCAGTGTAATTGTTAGACCCCACAGTGGCCCCCAGTGTAATAGTGAAACCCACAGCGGACCCCAGTGTATTAGTGAGACCCTACAGCAGCCTCCAGTGTATTAGTGACACCCGACAGTTGCCCCCAGTGTAACATTGAGACCCCACAGTTGCACCCTGTGTAATAGTGAGACCCCACAGCAGCCCCCAGTGTATTAGTTACATGAAACAGCGGCCCCTAGCGTATTAGTAACACCCCACAGTGACCCCAGTGTAACAGTGAGACCCCACAGCGGCTCCCAGAGTAATAGTGACACCCCACAGCGTAATCTAATGGAAAAGTGAGACCCCACAACAGCCCCCAGTGTGCTAGTGAGAACCCACTGCGGCCCCAGTGTATTAGTGAGTCCCTACAGTGGCCCCCGGTGTATTAGTTAGACCCCCCCCCCCGCAGTGGCCCGCAGTGCAATAGTGAGACCCCACAGAGGACCCCAGTGTATTACTGAGACCCCACAGCAGTGAACGGTGCATTGGTGACACCCCACAGCGGCCTTCAGAGTAATAGTGCGACTACACAGTGGCCCCAAGTGCATTAGTGAAACCCCACAGTGGCCCCCAGTATATTAGTGACAGCTTAAGGTGGACCCCATTGTAACAATGAGACCCCACAGTGGCACCAGTGTAATTGTTAGACCCCCCAGTGGCCCCGAGTGTAATAGTGAAACCCCACAGCGGACCCCAGTGTATTACTGAGACCCCACAGCAGCCTCCAGTGTATTAGTAAGACCCCACAGCTGCCCATAGTCTAATAGTGACACCCCACAGTTGCCCACAGTGTAATAGTGAGACCCCACAGCGGCCCTCAATTTATAAGTGAGACCACACAGCAGCCCCGAGTGTATTAGTGACTCTCCACAGCGGCCCCCAGTGTATTAGTGAGACTCTACAGCGGCCCCCAGGGCAATAGTGAGACCCCACAGCGGCCCCCGGTGTAATAGTGACACTTCACAGCGCCTGTCAGTGTAATACTGAAACCCCACAGCGGCCCCCAGTGTAATGGTGAGAGCCCATAGCGGCCCCCAGTGTATAAGTGAGACCTCGCAATGGCCCCTAGTGTAATAGTGAGACCCCACAGCGGCCCCCAGTGTATTAGTGACAATGCACAGCGGCTCCTAGTGCATTATTGGCACCCCACAGCGGCCCCTTGTGTAATAGTGAGACCACACAGCGGCCCCCAGTGTATTAGTGACTCTCCACAGCGGCCCACAGTGTATGAGTGACACCACACAGCGGCCCCCAGTGTATTAGTGAGACTCTACAGCGGTGAACAGTGCATTGGTGACACCCCACAGCGGCCTTCAGTGTAATTGTGCGACTACACAGTGGCCCCAAGTGCATTAGTGAAGCCCCACAGTGGCTCCCAGTATATTAGTGACAGCTCAAGGTGGACCCCATTGTAACAATGAGACCCCACAGTGGCACCAGTGTAATTGTTAGACCCCACAGTGGCCCCCAGTGTAATAGTGAAACCCACAGCGGACCCCAGTGTATTAGTGAGACCCTACAGCAGCCTCCAGTGTATTAGTGACACCCGACAGTTGCCCCCAGTGTAACATTGAGACCCCACAGTTGCACCCTGTGTAATAGTGAGACCCCACAGCAGCCCCCAGTGTATTAGTTACATGAAACAGCGGCCCCTAGCGTATTAGTAACACCCCACAGTGACCCCAGTGTAACAGTGAGACCCCACAGCGGCTCCCAGAGTAATAGTGACACCCCACAGCGTAATCTAATGGAAAAGTGAGACCCCACAACAGCCCCCAGTGTGCTAGTGAGAACCCACTGCGGCCCCAGTGTATTAGTGAGTCCCTACAGTGGCCCCCGGTGTATTAGTTAGACCCCCCCCCCCCCGCAGTGGCCCGCAGTGCAATAGTGAGACCCCACAGAGGACCCCAGTGTATTACTGAGACCCCACAGCAGTGAACGGTGCATTGGTGACACCCCACAGCGGCCTTCAGAGTAATAGTGCGACTACACAGTGGCCCCAAGTGCATTAGTGAAACCCCACAGTGGCCCCCAGTATATTAGTGACAGCTTAAGGTGGACCCCATTGTAACAATGAGACCCCACAGTGGCACCAGTGTAATTGTTAGACCCCACCGTGGCCCCCAGTGTAATAGTGAAACCCCACAGCGGACCCCAGTGTATTAAGGAGACCCCACAGCAGCCTCCAGTGTATTAGTGACACCCGACAGTTGCCCCCAGTGTAACATTGAGACCCCACAGTGGCACCCAGTGTAATAGTGAGACCCCACAGCAGCCCCCAGTGTATTAGTGACATGAAACAGCGGCCCCTAGCGTATTAGTAACACCCCACAGTGGCCCCCAGTGTACCAGTGAGACCCCACAGCGGCTCCCAGAGTAATAGTGACACCCCACAGCGTAATCTAATGGAAAAGTGAGACCCCACAACAGCCCCCAGTGTGCTAGTGAGAACCCACTGCGGCCCCAGTGTATTAGTGAGTCCCTACAGTGGCCCCCGGTGTATTAGTTAGACCCCCCCCCCCGCAGTGGCCCGCAGTGCAATAGTGAGACCCCACAGAGGACCCCAGTGTATTACTGAGACCCCACAGCAGTGAACGGTGCATTGGTGACACCCCACAGCGGCCTTCAGAGTAATAGTGCGACTACACAGTGGCCCCAAGTGCATTAGTGAAACCCCACAGTGGCCCCCAGTATATTAGTGACAGCTTAAGGTGGACCCCATTGTAACAATGAGACCCCACAGTGGCACCAGTGTAATTGTTAGACCCCCCAGTGGCCCCGAGTGTAATAGTGAAACCCCACAGCGGACCCCAGTGTATTACTGAGACCCCACAGCAGCCTCCAGTGTATTAGTAAGACCCCACAGCTGCCCATAGTCTAATAGTGACACCCCACAGTTGCCCACAGTGTAATAGTGAGACCCCACAGCGGCCCTCAATTTATAAGTGAGACCACACAGCAGCCCCGAGTGTATTAGTGACTCTCCACAGCGGCCCCCAGTGTATTAGTGAGACTCTACAGCGGCCCCCAGGGCAATAGTGAGACCCCACAGCGGCCCCCGGTGTAATAGTGACACTTCACAGCGCCTGTCAGTGTAATACTGAAACCCCACAGCGGCCCCCAGTGTAATGGTGAGAGCCCATAGCGGCCCCCAGTGTATAAGTGAGACCTCGCAATGGCCCCTAGTGTAATAGTGAGACCCCACAGCGGCCCCCAGTGTATTAGTGACAATGCACAGCGGCTCCTAGTGCATTATTGGCACCCCACAGCGGCCCCTTGTGTAATAGTGAGACCACACAGCGGCCCCCAGTGTATTAGTGACTCTCCACAGCGGCCCACAGTGTATGAGTGACACCACACAGCGGCCCCCAGTGTATTAGTGAGACTCTACAGCGGTGAACAGTGCATTGGTGACACCCCACAGCGGCCTTCAGTGTAATTGTGCGACTACACAGTGGCCCCAAGTGCATTAGTGAAGCCCCACAGTGGCTCCCAGTATATTAGTGACAGCTCAAGGTGGACCCCATTGTAACAATGAGACCCCACAGTGGCACCAGTGTAATTGTTAGACCCCACAGTGGCCCCCAGTGTAATAGTGAAACCCACAGCGGACCCCAGTGTATTAGTGAGACCCTACAGCAGCCTCCAGTGTATTAGTGACACCCGACAGTTGCCCCCAGTGTAACATTGAGACCCCACAGTTGCACCCTGTGTAATAGTGAGACCCCACAGCAGCCCCCAGTGTATTAGTGACATGAAACAGCGGCCCCTAGCGTATTAGTAACACCCCACAGTGGCCCCCAGTGTACCAGTGAGAACCCACAGCGGCTCCCAGAGTAATAGTGACACCCCACAGCGTAACCTAATGGATAAGTGAGACCCCACAACAGCCCCCAGCGTGCTAGTGAGAACCCACAGCGGCCCCAGTGTATTAGTGATTCCCTACAGTGGCCCCCAGTGTATTAGTAAGACCCCCCGCAGTGGCCCGCAGTGCAATAGTGAGACCCCACAGAGGACCCCAGTGTATTACTGAGACCCCACAGCAGTGAACGGTGCATTGGTGACATCCCACAGCGGCCTTCAGAGTAATAGTGCGACTACACAGTGCCCCCAAGTGCATTAGTGAAACCCCACAGTGGCCCCCAGTATATTAGTGACAGCTCAAGGTGGACCCCATTGTAACAATGAGACCCCACAGTGGCACCAGTGTAATTGTTAGACCCCCCAGTGGCCCCGAGTGTAATAGTGAAACCCCACAGCGGACCCCAGTGTATTACTGAGACCCCACAGCAGCCTCCAGTGTATTAGTAAGACCCCACAGCTGCCCATAGTCTAATAGTGACACCCCACAGTTGCCCACAGTGTAATAGTGAGACCCCACAGCGGCCCTCAATTTATAAGTGAGACCACACAGCAGCCCCGAGTGTATTAGTGACTCTCCACAGCGGCCCCCAGTGTATTAGTGAGACTCTACAGCGGCCCCCAGGGCAATAGTGAGACCCCACAGCGGCCCCCGGTGTAATAGTGACACTTCACAGCGCCTGTCAGTGTAATACTGAAACCCCACAGCGGCCCCCAGTGTAATGGTGAGAGCCCATAGCGGCCCCCAGTGTATAAGTGAGACCTCGCAATGGCCCCTAGTGTAATAGTGAGACCCCACAGCGGCCCCCAGTGTATTAGTGACAATGCACAGCGGCTCCTAGTGCATTATTGGCACCCCACAGCGGCCCCTTGTGTAATAGTGAGACCACACAGCGGCCCCCAGTGTATTAGTGACTCTCCACAGCGGCCCACAGTGTATGAGTGACACCACACAGCGGCCCCCAGTGTATTAGTGAGACTCTACAGCGGTGAACAGTGCATTGGTGACACCCCACAGCGGCCTTCAGTGTAATTGTGCGACTACACAGTGGCCCCAAGTGCATTAGTGAAGCCCCACAGTGGCTCCCAGTATATTAGTGACAGCTCAAGGTGGACCCCATTGTAACAATGAGACCCCACAGTGGCACCAGTGTAATTGTTAGACCCCACAGTGGCCCCCAGTGTAATAGTGAAACCCACAGCGGACCCCAGTGTATTAGTGAGACCCTACAGCAGCCTCCAGTGTATTAGTGACACCCGACAGTTGCCCCCAGTGTAACATTGAGACCCCACAGTTGCACCCTGTGTAATAGTGAGACCCCACAGCAGCCCCCAGTGTATTAGTTACATGAAACAGCGGCCCCTAGCGTATTAGTAACACCCCACAGTGACCCCAGTGTAACAGTGAGACCCCACAGCGGCTCCCAGAGTAATAGTGACACCCCACAGCGTAATCTAATGGAAAAGTGAGACCCCACAACAGCCCCCAGTGTGCTAGTGAGAACCCACTGCGGCCCCAGTGTATTAGTGAGTCCCTACAGTGGCCCCCGGTGTATTAGTTAGACCCCCCCCCCCCCGCAGTGGCCCGCAGTGCAATAGTGAGACCCCACAGAGGACCCCAGTGTATTACTGAGACCCCACAGCAGTGAACGGTGCATTGGTGACACCCCACAGCGGCCTTCAGAGTAATAGTGCGACTACACAGTGGCCCCAAGTGCATTAGTGAAACCCCACAGTGGCCCCCAGTATATTAGTGACAGCTTAAGGTGGACCCCATTGTAACAATGAGACCCCACAGTGGCACCAGTGTAATTGTTAGACCCCACCGTGGCCCCCAGTGTAATAGTGAAACCCCACAGCGGACCCCAGTGTATTAAGGAGACCCCACAGCAGCCTCCAGTGTATTAGTGACACCCGACAGTTGCCCCCAGTGTAACATTGAGACCCCACAGTGGCACCCAGTGTAATAGTGAGACCCCACAGCAGCCCCCAGTGTATTAGTGACATGAAACAGCGGCCCCTAGCGTATTAGTAACACCCCACAGTGGCCCCCAGTGTACCAGTGAGACCCCACAGCGGCTCCCAGAGTAATAGTGACACCCCACAGCGTAACCTAATGGATAAGTGAGACCCCACAACAGCCCCCAGCGTGCTAGTGAGAACCCACAGCGGCCCCAGTGTATTAGTGATTCTCTACAGTGGCCCCCAGTGTATTAGTTAGACCCCCCCCGCAGTGGCCCGCAGTGCAATAGTGAGACCCCACAGAGGACCCCAGTGTATTACTGAGACCCCACAGCAGTGAACGGTGCATTGGTGACATCCCACAGCGGCCTTCAGAGTAATAGTGCGACTACACAGTGCCCCCAAGTGCATTAGTGAAACCCCACAGTGGCCCCCAGTATATTAGTGACAGCTCAAGGTGGACCCCATTGTAACAATGAGACCCCACAGTGGAACCAGTGTAATTGTTAGACCCCCCAGTGGCCCCGAGTGTAATAGTGAAACCCCACAGCGGACCCCAGTGTATTACTGAGACCCCACAGCAGCCTCCAGTGTATTAGTAAGACCCCACAGCTGCCCATAGTCTAATAGTGACACCCCACAGTTGCCCACAGTGTAATAGTGAGACCCCACAGCGGCCCTCAATTTATAAGTGAGACCACACAGCAGCCCCGAGTGTATTAGTGACTCTCCACAGCGGCCCCCAGTGTATTAGTGAGACTCTACAGCGGCCCCCAGGGCAATAGTGAGACCCCACAGCGGCCCCCGGTGTAATAGTGACACTTCACAGCGCCTGCCAGTGTATTAGTGAGACCCCACAGCAGCCCCAAGTGTAATACTGAAACCCCACAGCGGCCCCCAGTGTAATGGTGAGAGCCCATAGCGGCCCCCAGTGTATAAGTGAGACCTCGCAATGGCCCCTAGTGTAATAGTGAGACCCCACAGCGGCCCCCAGTGTATTAGTGACAATGCACAGCGGCTCCTAGTGCATTATTGGCACCCCACAGCGGCCCCTAGTGTAATAGTGAGACCACACAGCGGCCCCCAGTGTATTAGTGACTCTCCACAGCGGCCCACAGTGTATGAGTGACACCACACAGCGGCCCCCAGTGTATTAGTGAGACTCTACAGCGACCCCCAGTGTAATAGTGAGACCCCACAGCGGCCCCCAGGGCATTAGTGAGACCCCACAGTGGCCCCCAGTGTAATAGACCCCACAGCGGCCCCCAGTGTATTAGTGAGACCCCACAGCAGCCCCCAGTGAAATAACGAGACCCCACAGCGGCCCCCAGTGTAATAGTGAGAGCACATAGCGGCCCCCAGAGTATTAGTGAGACCTCACAGTGGCCCCCAGTGTATTAGTGAGACCCCAAAGCGGACCCTAGTGTATTGGTGAGACCCCACAGCAGCCCCCAGTGTATTATTGACACCCCACAGCGGCCCCTAGTGTAATAGTGAGACCACACAGCGGCCCCCAGTGTATTAGTGACTCTCCACAGCGGCCCACAGTGTATGAGTGACACCACACAGCGGCCCCCAGTGTATTAGTGAGAGTATACAGCGGCCCCCAGTGTAATAGTGAGACCCCACAGCGGCCCCCAGGGCATTAGTGAGACCCCACAACGGCCCCCGGTGACATAGTGACAATTCACAGCGCCTGCCAGTGTATTAGTGAGACCCCACAGCAGCCCCAAGTGTAATACTGAAACCTTCCAGCGGCCCCCAGTGTAATGGTGAGAGCCCATAGCGGCCCCCAGTGTATTAGTGAAACCTCGCAGTGGCCCCTAGTGTAATAGTGAGACCCCACAGCGGCCCCCAGTGTATTAGTGACAATGCACAGCGGCTCCTAGTGCATTATTGGCACCCCACAGCGGCCCCTAGTGTAATAGTGAGACCACACAGCGGCCCCCAGTGTATTAGTGACTCTCCACAGCGGCCCACAGTGTATGAGTGACACCACACAGCGGCCCCCAGTGTATTAGTGAGACTCTACAGCGACCCCCAGTGTAATAGTGAGACCCCACAGCGGCCCCCAGGGCATTAGTGAGACCCCACAGTGGCCCCCAGTGTAATAGACCCCACAGCGGCCCCCAGTGTATTAGTGAGACCCCACAGCAGCCCCCAGTGAAATAACGAGACCCCACAGCGGCCCCCAGTGTAATAGTGAGAGCACATAGCGGCCCCCAGAGTATTAGTGAGACCTCACAGTGGCCCCCAGTGTATTAGTGAGACCCCAAAGCGGACCCTAGTGTATTGGTGAGACCCCACAGCAGCCCCCAGTGTATTATTGACACCCCACAGCGGCCCCTAGTGTAATAGTGAGACCACACAGCGGCCCCCAGTGTATTAGTGACTCTCCACAGCGGCCCACAGTGTATGAGTGACACCACACAGCGGCCCCCAGTGTATTAGTGAGAGTATACAGCGGCCCCCAGTGTAATAGTGAGACCCCACAGCGGCCCCCAGGGCATTAGTGAGACCCCACAACGGCCCCCGGTGACATAGTGACAATTCACAGCGCCTGCCAGTGTATTAGTGAGACCCCACAGCAGCCCCAAGTGTAATACTGAAACCTTCCAGCGGCCCCCAGTGTAATGGTGAGAGCCCATAGCGGCCCCCAGTGTATTAGTGAAACCTCGCAGTGGCCCCTAGTGTAATAGTGAGACCCCACAGCGGCCCCCAGTGTATTACTGACAATGCACAGTGGTCCCTAGCTTATTATTGACACCCCACAGCGGCTCCTAGTGTAATAGTGACACTCCCCAGTGGCCCCCAGTATATTAATGTGACCCCAAAGCGGCCCCAAGTGGATTAGTGAGACCCCACAGCGGCCCCCAGTGTATTAGTGAGACCCCACAGCAGCCCCTAGTATAATACTGAGACCCCACAGCGGCCCCCAGTGTATTAGCGAGACCCCTAAGTGGCCCCTAATGTAATAGTGAGACCCTACAGCGGCCCCAGTGCATTACGGACACTCCGCAGAGGCCCCCAGTGTATAAGTGTGACTCCACAGCGGCCCCAAGTGTAATAGTTAGGCCCCACAGCGGCCCCCAGTGTATTAGTGGGACCCCACAGTGGCCCCTAGTGTAATAGTGAGAACCCACAGCCACCCCCAGTGTAAAAGTGAGACCCCACAGTGGCCCCCAGTGTAATAGTGAGACCCCACAGCAGCCTCCAGTGTAATAGTGAGGCCCCACAGTGGCCCCCAGTGTAATAGTGAGGCCCCACAGAGGCCCCCAGTGTATTATGGAGACCCCACAGCGGCCTTAGTGTATTACTGAGACCCCACAGCGGCCCCCAGTTTAATAGTGAGACTCCACAGTGGCCCCAGTGTATTACTGAGACCCCACAGCGGCCCCTAGTGTTTAAGTAATACCGCACTACGGCCCCTAGTGTATTAGTGACAACCCACAACAGCACCCAGTGTATTAGTGACAATGCACAGCGGCCCCTAGTGTATTATTGGCACCCCACAGCAGCCCCTAGTGTAATAGTGAGACCCCACAGCGGCCCCCAGTGTAATAGTGAGACCAGACAGCGGCCCCCAGTGTATTAGTGACTCTCCACAGCGGCCCACACTATATGAGTGACACCACACAGCGGCCCCCAGTGTATTAGTGAGAGTATACAGCGGCCCCCAGTGTAATAGTGAGACCCCACAGCGGCCCCCAGGGCATTAGTGAGACCCCACAGCGGCCCCCGGTGTAAAAGTGACACTTCACAGCGCCTGCCAGTGTATTAGTGAGACCCCACAGCAGCCCCAAGTGTAATACTGAAACCCCACAGCGGCCCACAGCGTAATAGTGAGAGACCATACTCTGAGATAGCGCGTATCTCTCTCTTCTCACTCTTGTTCTTTTTCTTTTTCTCCCCCCACAGCGGCCCCCAGGGCATTAGTGAGACCCCACAGCGGCCCCCAGTGCATTAGTGAGACCCCACAGCAGCCCCCAGTGTGTTAGTGAGACCCCACAGTGGCCCCCAGTGTAATACTGAGACCCCACAGCGGCCCCCAGTGTAATGGTGAGAGCCCATAGCGGCCCCCAGTGTATTAGTGAGATCTCGCAGTGGCCCCTGGTGTAATAGTGAGACCCCACAGCGGCCCCCAGTGTATTACTGACAATGCACAGTGGTCCCTAGTTTATTATTGATACCCCACAGTGGCTCCTAGTGTAATAGTGACACTCCACAGCAGCCCCAAGTATATTAATGTGACCCCACAGCGGCCCCAAGTGGATTAGTGAGACCCCACAGCGGCCCCCAGTGTATTAGTGAGACCCCACAGTGGCCCCTAGTGTAATAGTGAGACCCCACAGCGGCCCCAGTGTATTACGGACACTCCGCAGAGGCCCCCAGTGTATTAGTGTGACTCCACAGCGGCCGCAAGTATAATAGTTAGACCCCACAGCGGCCCCCAGTGTATTAGTGAGACCCCACAGTGGCCCCTAGTGTAATAGTGAGACCCCACAGCGGCCCCCAGTGTATTACGGACACTCCGCAGAGGCCCCCAGTGTATAAGTGTGACTCCACAGCGGCCCCAAGTGTAATAGTTAGACCCCACAGCGGCCCCCAGTGTATTAGTGAGACGCCACAGTGACCCCTAGTGTAATAGTGAGTACCCACAGCCGCCCCCAGTGTAATAGTGAGACCCCACGGAGGCCCCCAGTGTATTAGTGAGATCCCACAGCAGCCCCTAGTGAAATAACGAGACCCCACAGCGGCCCCCAGTGTAATAGTGAGAGCCCATAGCGGCCCCCAGAGTATTAGTGAGACCTCACAGTGGCCCCCAGTGTATTAGTGAGACCCCACAGCGGCCCTTAGTGTATTGGTGAGACCCCACAGCAGCCCCCAGTGTATTATTGACACCCCACAGCGGCCCCTAGTGTAATAGTGAGACCACACAGCGGCCCCCAGTGTATTAGTGACTCTCCACAGCGGCCCACAGTGTATGAGTGACACCACACAGCGGCCCCCAGTGTATTAGTGAGACTCTACAGCGGCCCCCAGTGTAATAGTGAGACCCCACAGCGGCCCCCAGGGCATTAGTGAGACCCCACAACGGCCCCCGGTGACATAGTGACAATTCACAGCGCCTGCCAGTGTATTAGTGAGACCCCACAGCAGCCCCAAGTGTAATACTGAAACCTTCCAGCGGCCCCCAGTGTAATGGTGAGAGCCCATAGCGGCCCCCAGTGTATTAGTGAAACCTCGCAGTGGCCCCTAGTGTAATAGTGAGACCCCACAGCAGCCCCCAGTGTATTACTGACAATGCACAGTGGTCCCTAGCTTATTATTGACACCCCACAGCGGCTCCTAGTGTAATAGTGACACTCCCCAGTGGCCCCCAGTATATTAATGTGACCCCACAGCGGCCCCAAGTGGATTAGTGAGACCCCACAGCGGCCCCCAGTGTATTAGTGAGACCCCACAGCAGCCCCTAGTATAATACTGAGACCCCACAGCGGCCCCCAGTGTATTAGCGAGACCCCTAAGTGGCCCCTAATGTAATAGTGAGACCCTACAGCGGCCCCAGTGCATTACGGACACTCCGCAGAGGCCCCCAGTGTATAAGTGTGACTCCACAGCGGCCCCAAGTGTAATAGTTAGGCCCCACAGCGGCCCCCAGTGTATTAGTGGGACCCCACAGTGGCCCCTAGTGTAATAGTGAGAACCCACAGCCACCCCCAGTGTAAAAGTGAGACCCCACAGTGGCCCCCAGTGTAATAGTGAGACCCCACAGCAGCCTCCAGTGTAATAGTGAGGCCCCACAGTGGCCCCCAGTGTAATAGTGAGGCCCCACAGAGGCCCCCAGTGTATTATGGAGACCCCACAGCGGCCTTAGTGTATTACTGAGACCCCACAGCGGCCCCCAGTTTAATAGTGAGACTCCACAGTGGCCCCAGTGTATTACTGAGACCCCACAGCGGCCCCTAGTGTTTAAGTAATACCGCACTACGGCCCCTAGTGTATTAGTGACAACCCACAACAGCACCCAGTGTATTAGTGACAATGCACAGCGGCCCCTAGTGTATTATTGGCACCCCACAGCAGCCCCTAGTGTAATAGTGAGACCCCACAGCGGCCCCCAGTGTAATAGTGAGACCACACAGCGGCCCCCAGTGTATTAGTGACTCTCCACAGCGGCCCACACTATATGAGTGACACCACACAGCGGCCCCCAGTGTATTAGTGAGAGTATACAGCGGCCCCCAGTGTAATAGTGAGACCCCACAGCGGCCCCCAGGGCATTAGTGAGACCCCACAGCGGCCCCCGGTGTAAAAGTGACACTTCACAGCGCCTGCCAGTGTATTAGTGAGACCCCACAGCAGCCCCAAGTGTAATACTGAAACCCCACAGCGGCCCACAGCATAATAGTGAGAGACCATAGAGGCCCCCAGTGCATTAGTGAGAGCTCGCAGTGGCCCCCAGTGTAATAGTGAGACCCCACAGCGGCCCCCAGGGCATTAGTGAGACCCCACAGCGGCCCCCAGTGCATTAGTGAGACCCCACAGCAGCCCCCAGTGTGTTAGTGAGACCCCACAGTGGCCCCCAGTGTAATACTGAGACCCCACAGCGGCCCCCAGTGTAATGGTGAGAGCCCATAGCGGCCCCCAGTGTATTAGTGAGATCTCGCAGTGGCCCCTGGTGTAATAGTGAGACCCCACAGCGGCCCCCAGTGTATTACTGACAATGCACAGTGGTCCCTAGTTTATTATTGATACCCCACAGTGGCTCCTAGTGTAATAGTGACACTCCACAGCAGCCCCAAGTATATTAATGTGACCCCACAGCGGCCCCAAGTGGATTAGTGAGACCCCACAGCGGCCCCCAGTGTATTAGTGAGACCCCACAGTGGCCCCTAGTGTAATAGTGAGACCCCACAGCGGCCCGAGTGTATTACGGACACTCCGCAGAGGCCCCCAGTGTATTAGTGTGACTCCACAGCGGCCGCAAGTATAATAGTTAGACCCCACAGCGGCCCCCAGTGTATTAGTGAGACCCCACAGTGGCCCCTAGTGTAATAGTGAGACCCCACAGCGGCCCCCAGTGTATTACGGACACTCCGCAGAGGCCCCCAGTGTATAAGTGTGACTCCACAGCGGCCCCAAGTGTAATAGTTAGACCCCACAGCGGCCCCCAGTGTATTAGTGAGACGCCACAGTGACCCCTAGTGTAATAGTGAGTACCCACAGCCGCCCCCAGTGTAATAGTGAGACCCCACGGAGGCCCCCAGTGTATTAGTGAGATCCCACAGCAGCCCCTAGTGAAATAACGAGACCCCACAGCGGCCCACAGTGTAATAGTGAGAGCCCATAGCGGCCCCCAGAGTATTAGTGAGACCTCACAGTGGCCCCCAGTGTATTAGTGAGACCCCACAGCGGCCCTTAGTGTATTGGTGAGACCCCACAGCAGCCCCCAGTGTATTATTGACACCCCACAGCGGCCCCTAGTGTAATAGTGAGACCACACAGCGGCCCCCAGTGTATTAGTGACTCTCCACAGCGGCCCACAGTGTATGAGTGACACCACACAGCGGCCCCCAGTGTATTAGTGAGACTCTACAGCGGCCCCCAGTGTAATAGTGAGACCCCACAGCGGCCCCCAGGGCATTAGTGAGACCCCACAACGGCCCCCGGTGACATAGTGACAATTCACAGCGCCTGCCAGTGTATTAGTGAGACCCCACAGCAGCCCCAAGTGTAATACTGAAACCTTCCAGCGGCCCCCAGTGTAATGGTGAGAGCCCATAGCGGCCCCCAGTGTATTAGTGAAACCTCGCAGTGGCCCCTAGTGTAATAGTGAGACCCCACAGCAGCCCCCAGTGTATTACTGACAATGCACAGTGGTCCCTAGCTTATTATTGACACCCCACAGCGGCTCCTAGTGTAATAGTGACACTCCCCAGTGGCCCCCAGTATATTAATGTGACCCCACAGCGGCCCCAAGTGGATTAGTGAGACCCCACAGCGGCCCCCAGTGTATTACTCAGACCCCACAGCAGCCCCTAGTATAATACTGAGACCCCACAGCGGCCCCCAGTGTATTAGCGAGACCCCTAAGTGGCCCCTAGTGTAATAGTGAGACCCCACAGCGGCTCCAGTGCATTACGGATACTCCGCAGAGGCCCCCAGTGTATAAGTGTGACTCCACAGCGGCCCCAAGTGTAATAGTTAGGCCCCACAGCGGCCCCCAGTGTATTAGTGGGACCCCACAGTGGCCCCTAGTGTAATAGTGAGAACCCACAGCCACCCCCAGTGTAAAAGTGAGACCCCACAGTGGCCCCCAGTGTAATAGTGAGACCCCACAGCAGCCTCCAGTGTAATAGTGAGGCCCCACAGTGGCCCCCAGTGTAATAGTGAGGCCCCACAGAGGCCCCCAGTGTATTATGGAGACCCCACAGCGGCCTTAGTGTATTACTGAGACCCCACAGCGGCCCCCAGTTTAATAGTGAGACTCCTCAGTGGCCCCAGTGTATTACTGAGACCCCACAGCGGCCCCTAGTGTTTAAGTAATACCGCACTACGGTCCCTAGTGTATTAGTGACAACCCACAACAGCCCCCAGTGTATTAGTGACAATGCACAGCGGCCCCTAGTGTATTATTGGCACCCCACAGCAGCCCCTAGTGTAATAGTGAGACCCCACAGCGGCCCCCAGTGTAATAGTGAGACCACACAGCGGCCCCCAGTGTATTAGTGACTCTCCACAGCGGCCCACAGTATATGAGTGACACCACACAGCGGCCCCCAGTGTATTAGTGAGAGTATACAGCGGCCCCCAGTGTAATAGTGAGACCCCACAGCGGCCCCCAGGGCATTAGTGAGACCCCACAGCGGCCCCCAGTGTATTACTGACAATGCACAGTGGTCCCTAGTTTATTATTGATACCCCATAGTGGCTCCTAGTGTAATAGTGACACTCCACAGCAGCCCCAAGTATATTAATGTGACCCCACAGCGGCCCCAAGTGGATTAGTGAGACCCCACAGCGGCCCCCAGTGTATTAGTGAGACCCCACAGTGGCCCCTAGTGTAATAGTGAGACCCCACAGCGGCCCCAGTGTATTACGGACACTCCGCAGAGGCCCCCAGTGTATTAGTGTGACTCCACAGCGGCCGCAAGTATAATAGTTAGACCCCACAGCGGCCCCCAGTGTATTAGTGAGACCCCACAGTGGCCCCTAGTGTAATAGTGAGACCCCACAGCGGCCCCCAGTGTATTACGGACACTCCGCAGAGGCCCCCAGTGTATAAGTGTGACTCCACAGCGGCCCCAAGTGTAATAGTGAGACTCCACAGTGGCCCCAGTGTATTACTGATACCCCACAGCGGCCCCAAGTGTTTAAGTAATACCGCACTACGGCCCCTAGTGTAATAGTGACAACCCACAACAGCCCCCAGTGTATTAGTGACAATGCACAGCGGCCCCTAGTGTATTATTGGCACCCCACACCAGCCCCTAGTGTAATAGTGAGACCCCACAGCGGCCCCCAGTGTAATAGTGAGACCACACAGCGGCCCCCAGTGTATTAGTGACTCTCCACAGCGGCCCCCAGTGTATTAGTGAGAGTATACAGCGGCCCCCAGTGTAATAGTGAGACCCCACAGCGGCCCCCAGGGCATTAGTGAGACCCCACAGCGGCCCCCGGTGTAAAAGTGACACTTCACAGCGCCTGCCAGTGTATTAGTGAGACTCCACAGCAGCCCCAAGTGTAATACTGAAACCCCACAGCGGCCCACAGTGTAATAGTGAGAGACCATAGAGGCCCCCAGTGTATTAGTGAGAGCTCGCAGTGGCCCCCAGTGTAATAGTGAGACCCCACAGCGGCCCCCAGGGCATTAGTGAGACCCCACAGCGGCCCCCAGTGCATTAGTGAGACCCCACAGCAGCCCCCAGTGTGTTAGTGAGACCCCACAGCGGCCCCCAGTGTAATACTGAGACCCCACAGCGGCCCCCAGTGTAATGGTGAGAGCCCATAGCGGCCCCCAGTGTATTAGTGAGATCTCGCAGTGGCCCCTAGTGTAATAGTGAGACCCCACAGCAGCCCCCAGTGTATTACTGACAATGCACAGTGGTCCCTAGTTTATTATTGATACCCCACAGTGGCTCCTAGTGTAATAGTGACACTCCACAGCAGCCCCAAGTATATTAATGTGACCCCACAGCAGCCCCAAGTGGATTAGTGAGACCCCACAGCGGCCCCCAGTGTATTAGTGAGACCCCACAGTGGCCCCTAGTGTAATAGTGAGACCCCACAGCGGCCCCAGTGTATTACGGACACTCCGCAGAGTATTAGTGTGACTCCACAGCGGCCGCAAGTGTAATAGTTAGACCCCACAGCGGCCCCCAGTGTATTAGTGAGACCCCACAGTGGCCCCTAGTGTAATAGTGAGACCCCACAGCGGCCCCCAGTGTATTACGGACACTCCGCAGAGGCCCCCAGTGTATAAGTGTGACTCCACAGCGGCCCCAAGTGTAATAGTTAGACCCCACAGCGGCCCCCAGTGTATTAGTGAGACGCCACAGTGACCCCTAGTGTAATAGTGAATACCCACAGCCGCCCCCAGTGTAATAGTGAGACCCCACAGTGGCCCCCAGTGTAATAGTGAGACCCCACAGCAGCCTCCAGTGTAATAGTGAGGCCCCACAGTGGCCCCCAGTGTAATAGTGAGGCTCCTCAGAGGCCCCCAGTGTATTATGGAGACCCCACAGCGGCCTTAGTGTATTACTGAAACCCCACAGCGGCCTCCAGTTTAATAGTGAGACTCCACAGTGGCCCCAGTGTATTACTGAGACCCCACAGCGGCCCCTAGTGTTTAAGTAAGACCGCACTACGGCCCCTAGTGTATTAGTGAGACCGCACAGCAGCCACCAGTGTTTTAGTGACAACCCACAACAGCCCTCAGTGTATTAGTGACAATGCACAGCGGCCCCTAGTGTATTATTGGCACCCCACAGCAGCCCCTAGTGTAATAGTGAGACCCCACAGCGGCCCCCAGTGTAATAGTGAGACCACACAGCGGACCCCAGTGTATTAGTTACTCTCCACAGCGGCCCACAGTATATGAGTGACACCACACAGCGGCCCCCAGTGTATTAGTGAGAGTATACAGCGGCCCCCAGTGTAATAGTGAGACCACACAGCGGCCCCCAGTGTATTAGTGACTCTCCACAGCGGCCCACAGTATATGAGTGACACCACACAGCGGCCCCCAGTGTATTGGTGAGAGTATACAGCGGCCCCCAGTGTAATAGTGAGACCCCACAGCGGCCCCCAGGACATTAGTGAGACCCCACAGCGGCCCCCGGTGTAATAGTGACACTTCACAGCGCCTGCCAGTGTACTAGTGAGACCCCACAGCAGCCCCAAGTGTAATACTGAAACCCCACAGCGGCCCCCAGTGTAATAGTGAGAGACCATAGCGGTCCCCAGTGTATTAGTGAGACCTCGCAGTGGCCCCTAGTGTAATAGTGAGACCGCACAGCGGCCCCCAGTGTACTAGTAAGACCTCGCAGTGGCCCCTAGTGTAATAGTGAGACCCCACAGCGGCCCCCAGTGTATTAGTGACAATGCACAGTGGTCCCCAGTTTATTATTGACACCCCACAGCGGCTCCTAGTGTAATAGTGACACTCCACAGCGGCCCCCAGTGTATTAGTGTGACCCCACAGCGGCCCCAAGTGGATTAGTGAGACACCACAGCGGCCCCCATTGTATTAGTGAGACCCCACAGCGGCCCCCATTGTATTAATGAGACCCCATAGTAGCCCCCAGTGTATTAGTGACTCTCCACAGTGGCCCCCAGTGTAATAGTGAAAGACCATAGCGGCCCCCAGTGTATTAGTGAGACCTCGCAGTGGCCCCTAGTGTAATAGTGAGACCCCACAGCGGCCCCCAGTGTATTAGTGACAAAGCACAGTGGTCCCTAGTTTATTATTGACACCCCACAGCGGCTCCTAGTGTAATAGTGACACTCCACAGCGGCCCCTAGTATATTAGTGTGACCCCACAGCGGCCCCCAGTGTATTAGTGAGACCCCACAGCGGCCCCCATTGTATTAGTGAGACCCCACAGCAGCCCCTAGTATAATACTGAGAGCTTGCAGCTGCCCCCAGTGTATTAGTGAGACCCCACAGCGGCCTCCAGTGTATTACTGACAGTCCGCAGAGGCCCCCAGTGTATTAGTGTGACTCCACAGCGGCCCCCAGTTAATTAGTGAGACCCCACAGCGGCCCCTAGTGTAATAGTGAGAACCCACGGTGGCCCACAGTGTAATAGTGAGACCCCACAGCCGCCCCGAGTGTAATAGTGAGACCCCCGAGTGGCGCCCAGTGTAATAGTGAGGCCCCGCAGAGGCCTCTAGTGTATTATCGAGACCCCACAGTGGCCTTAGTGTATTATTGAGACCCCACAGCGGCCTCCAGTTTAATAGTGAGACTCCACATTGGCCCCAGTGTATTACTGAGACCCCACAGCGGCCTCCAGTGTATTAGTAAGACCGCACTACGGCCCCTAGTGTATTAGTGAGACCCCACAGCAGCCACCAGTGTATTAGTGACAACCAACAACAGCCCCCAGTGTATTAGTGACAATGCACAGCGGCCCTTAGTGTATTATTGGCACCCCACACTGGCCCCTAGTGTAATAGTGAGACCACACAGCGGCCCCCAGTGTATTAGTGACTATCCACAGCGGCCCACAGTGTATGAGTGACACCACGCAGCGGCCCCCAGTGTATTAGTGAGACTATACAGCGGCCCCCAGTGTAATAGTGAGACCCCACAGCGGCCCCCAGGGCATTAGTGAGACCCCACAGCGGCCCCCGGTGTAATAGTGACACTTCACAGCGCCTGCCAGTGTATTAGTGAGACCACACAGCAGCCCCAAGTGGATTAGTGAGACCCCACAGCGGCCCCCAGTGTATTAGTGAGACCCCACAGCTGTCCCCATTGTATTAGTGAGACCCCACAGCAGCCCCTAGTATAATACTGAGACCCCACAGTGGCCCCCAGTGTATTAGTGAGACCCCACAGTGGCCCCTAGTGTAATGGTGAGAGCCCATAGCGGCCCCCAGTGTATTAGTGAGACCTCGCAGTGGCCCCTAGTGTAATAGTGAGACCCCACAGCGGCCCCCAGTGTATTAGTGACAATGCACAGTGGTCCCTAGTTTATTATTGACACCCCACAGTGGCTCCTAGTGTAACAGTGACACTCCGCAGCGGCCCCCAGTATATTAGTGTGACCCCACAGCGGCCCCAAGTGGATTAGTGAGACCCCACAGCGGCCCCCAGAGTATTACTGAGACCGCACAGCGGCCTCCAGTGTATTACTGACACTCCGCAGAGGCCCCCCGTGTATTAGTGTGACTCCACAGTGGCCCCAAGTGTAATAGTTAGACCCCATAGCGGCCCCCAGTTAATTAGTGAGACCCCACAGCGGCCCCCTATTGTAATAGTGAGACCCCACAGCAGCCCCTAGTATAATACTGAGACCCCACAGCGGCCCCCAGTGTATTAGTGAGACACCATAGTGGCCCCTAGTGTAATAGTGAAACCCCACAGCGGCCCCCAGTGTATTACTGACACTCCGCGGAGGGCCCCTGTCTATTAGTGTGACTCCACAGCGGCCCCAAGTGTAATAGTTAGACCTCACAGCGGCCCCAAGTGAATTAGTGAGACCCCACAGCGACCCCGAGTGTATTAGTGAGACCCCTTAATGGCCTCTAGTGTAATAGTGAGACCCCACAGCACCCCCCAGTGTATTTGTGACAATGCACAGTGGCCCCCAGAGTATTATTGAGACCGCACAGCGGCCCCTAGTGTAATAGTGAGACCACACAGCGGCCCCCAGTGTATGACTGTCACAGCACAGTGGCCCCAGTGTATTAGTGAGACTCCATAGCGGCCCCCAGTGCATTAGTGACACCCCACAGCCTCCCCAATGTATTAGTGACACCTCACGGTGGCCCACAGTGTAATAGTGAGAATCTACGGCGACCGCCAGTGTAATACTGATTCCCTCACGGCAGCCCCCAGTGTATTAGTGAGTACCCACAGCGGCCTCCAGTGCATTAGTGACACAACACAGCGGCCCCCTAATCGAGACTCACATACTTACCCTGTCCTCCCCCTCCTGGAAGCTCCGCTCCTCTTCAGCTCGGCGATGATCCCGGCACACACTATATCAGTGTGCTGCCGGACGTCTCCTCCCCCTGCTCTCGTGGAATCTGAGAGGAAACCTCAGGGAAGGAGGATCCTGGATGCACACTGACGTTGCAGTGTGCGCCAGGATTACCGCGGCTAGCAGCGCTGTAAGTGACTACAAGCAGGGGAGCCGCGGCCCCTGCTGGTATTCACTAGTGATGAGCGGCGATGGCGGCGCATGCCAGTAGAGAGGGCTCTGCATGCCGCTTCTGGTCCACTGGTCTAGTCCCATATAACCCCTTTAATTGCCTTAAAGAGGCAACATTTTATTTTATCCATTCTCAATTTTTTTCCTCCACCCTTTTAAAAAATCATAATGCTTTTTTTATTCATCCATCAACGTAGATAGATAAACAAGATATATTTTTCAATGTTTCTATTTAATGTACCATATAATGTACAAAAAAAATTCTAATTTAGTGTAATGGCTTTTATTTGGAGCCATACATGTATGTACACAGGCACAGTATATCCATATACTGGACAGTTTTGTTGGTGATATAAAAAAAAATTAGAGATATAAAGATATAAAAAAAATTATTAAAAGTTAAACCATCTGTTGTAAATGTACACCAAGATTATGCCATTAAAATGACAACTTATCCTACATAAAACAAGCCATCATATGGCTATGCTGATGGGGAAATAAAAATTGTATGGCTCTAGGAATGTAACTATACAAAAATGAACAATTAGTTAGTTATTTGGGCCTAAAATGAGCCAGTCATTGAGGAGTTAAGAAACGATTATTTAATTTATTTGTAAATACAGTAAAAGGCCGTTAATCTGGCACATGGTAACCCAGGAATATGAATAATCCACCAAGCAAGAAAAATTGTCACACAGAGTATATAGAAGCTTCTCTCATAATCCGACAATTACTGGGCCCTGTGAATCTTCATAGTCCGTGGTGGACCTTCTGAAACTCAGGAGCCTCTCCAGGAGGAGCCAATGCAATAGCCAATGGAACCATAGGTGCTACCCCTACAGTATCAGCACATCAATGCCAGCAGACTTATCACATCATGGCCTTTAAGACCCACCATGGGTTGTCATACTGTATGTATAGGTGTGTATGTATGCTTTGTACAGTATGTACATCTACAGGAATGGATTATATGATTTTGGAGAATTGGAAGATGTTGCATTACAGGAATTTGACTGCTGACATTCATGAAACAATAGAAAACTTTACACTCCATCTCTGGTTTTTATACACAGAAATTATAATATATTTCACACTACTTGATGATGGTGCTTGTAGAACACCAGTATTATGATCTCACTGTATGAATTTTGTCCTGGCAACTTGCTGAACTCTACTACAGTGAGATTCCATATGAAACATGTCACAATTGATTTGATGACATCATCACCTTCTATATCCCACTGTCCTGCCTTGAAGGAAATCACTGCCTTACAGACTTCTGACTGTAAGGCGGCCCCCTTTGCGTATCGTGATACACAAAGCAAAAAGTGATTTTTATGATGGAGAAAAGTAGAAGAGCCAAAAGAGATCAGGTTCTGATACAGAGGAGAGGGATTATCGAAGAGCAGCTACCCATATTCGTTTTAGGGCAAAATGACACCCAGCCTCCGGATATGGATAATGCCGCTCCAGAAATAATGTCTAAAAGACAAAATCTGGAGAAAAGAAGATCGAGCATGAGACATGAGATCCATACACAAAAGCGAAATATGGAGAATCTCATGAGTGCTAATTCTGCAGAATCTGCTGCAGAACTCCAGAAGGCCATTCATGACTCCATGAAGAAAATTGGAGAACTGGCCCCAGAAATAAGAAGGATGAATAAAGATGCCATCCTCATAAAGCTGAGGAACATCGTCAGCACAGAGCTGGAGTTGGAAGAGGCTCTGCAAGAAACACCTGCAAGCGTCCCATTCTCTGGATGGGAGAGCGAAGAGAGCCCAAATCCACAGAGAGAGGCAGCCCAGAACAGGATGAGAAACAACAGAGACTGGGTTGTCCAACGTAGAAGGCGTCTCAACTACGCCAGACCCATAGAGAATGGAAATGGTGCTCTAAAAAGGTCCCGGTCATCGGCTATAACCATCTCCTTTAAAGAGTCCAAGAAAATCAAGTACAGTGACTCCACACCCAATAGATCGTTGGAGGAAGAAGCACCAGGTAAGCTGGAAATAGTTCACTATGGTTAAACTGTAGGGGATTTTACTGCTAATTATTTGTAGGCCTGATTTATCCAAACTGTCTAATGGAAAAACTGTTCTTGTTGCCCATAGCAACCGATCATAATGCAGCTTTCATTGTTCCACGGAATTTCCAGAAATGGAATCTGAGCTCTGATTGGTCACTATGGTGGGCAACAAGGGCAATTTTTCTATTAGTTCTAATAACTTAGATCCCAAATATTAGACTTTTTTTTATTAAGTTAAATCTCATTTAAAATATAGATTTTACAGTTCTAGTTAATATTGAATCTTTTCTCTTCCCAACAGATGAAAGCCTTAACCCAGCCGTGATACCAGTTGAACACCTTGGTAATGCCAGTAGCCGGACTCCACCCCCCAGAGAACAGGTCAATACAGTAACATCCATTGACCTGGATCACCTCACATTCCATAGAAAGCTTGGAGCGGGGACATTTGGAAAAGTAAGTGGCCAAAGATTTAAACTTCTTCTAAAAATTAGACTTATTTTCATAATAAATCACTTTCTTTCCCCAAAATTCTCCTTGTCCTGATCTGTTGTGATTCTCCTCCAGGTGGTCTTGGCATCTGATCCGGTTAGTGAAGAACTGCTGGCCATTAAAATAATGAACAAGAGCCGCACCGGTGATAAAATCTATACCGAGCTGGACGCTCTGACCATTGCCGCTGGGAGCCCCTTCTTAATATCACTGCGGGCATTTACAGAGAAGAAACATCATTATATAATTGCTATGGACTACATGGCCAGAGGAGACCTGCACCATCTGATGATGGAATGGATGCCGTTTGACTATCAAACAACAAGGTAAATATCTTATAGCTGAATCCTATAAGCTGCTGCATGTACATTGTGGTCCTGGAGCAAGGGACAATGAAAACAGGAGGGGGTTTAAACATGAACAGGACATGTCTGTATATCTTCTGATGATCTCTAGGATTATGTATGGAGTCACTAACCAATCCCCTATTTTCTTCTCCACAGACCGTTTGCAGCAGAGATGGTCTGCGGCATCCAATTCCTACATGATCATGGCGTAGTACATCGGTAATTAGTTATATCCTCATATATAAATTCTGTATCACTAAGTTGTCTTCTTACATATCTATACTATGTGGTTCTTTTCATGAACCATCCATCATAATAAATGTCTGTTCTTTCTTTCTACAGTGACCTGAAGCCCCAAAATATACTCCTCAGTGACATCGGGCACATTAAGATCGCTGATTATGGATTAGCTGCGATTAATGTGTTTGGGGAGGACACGATGAATGACTTTTTAGGCACTAAAGGTTACACCGCCCCAGAGGTAAGGAACGTTCCTGTCTGATTGGTGTATACAGTAGGACTGAGTAATAACATGTTACTTATGGCTTCCAGTGTGTTAACTTCCATCATCACCCAAGGAATCGCTATCTACCCTAATCTAATCACAGACCTGTCCTCATAGCCTCTGTATGTAAATCCCTTCACCAGTATACTCAGCTGATCTTCCCATTGATATTTTAACAGGTGATGAACGGTGACAGCTACAACCACCTGGTAGACTCCTTCTCTTTGGGTGTCATCTTATACATGATGAGCATAGGAGATCAACCATTCTATGGCGAAGGCACAATGGAGGATTATTATACATCACTGCAGGAGGATGAACCTTTTTATCTAGAGGGAATGTGCCCGAATGCCATCAGTATAATCGACGGGGTGAGTAGCGTCAAATGAAGGATGATTGAGAGGAATAGAAATTATTGTACTACAACCTAATACATAATATAATGGCTAATGGCTTCTCTTATTTTCCAGCTCCTCTGCAAGACTCCTTGTGACCGGTTGCCGATAACATCTTCCATCAGATCCCACCCGTTCTTCTACTCTATTGACTGGGATGATGTAGAGACAGGCAGTTCCTGCCCACCATTCCAATGGGACTTTGTAAGTATAACGCCCAGTGATATCCATTAGAGTGTTATCATTGATGTGTAACACATTCACACTAGACCCCTTATTATATGTATATCTGTGAAGAGCAGAATCTCAGACATGTATTTTTGTGTTCTTACAGGAGTAATTGGCTCATACAATCCAGCCACATTCCCATATCATCCGGGAATGAGCCTTTCTACATCAATTATAATTACCATCTTATAAATCATCCACTACTTAACATCTAGAACAGTCCATTTCCATCAAGTGGATGATACAACTCTAACAACTGGACTGTTCTAAAAATCGGAATAACAGTACCATCAAATTCCCCCCACTTAACATCAACGTGGATCATAACACCAAACATCTCGGGATTTATTCCGATCGCCATATTACTAACTATAGGTTGAAACTGAAAGAGTTCTATCAACCTTACTTACTATGGAACCTTCTGAATGTCTCAACTACAATGTGGTGACAATGACAGAAGAAAGTTGTGAGGCAGAAGTAACTCCTTCACCTACCAGACATGGACTTATAGAAGGCTGACTGGCAAACCGCAGTGTTGTAAGAAGAACATCCAGGATACATTTCAGCTAGACGGGCCATACTTCAAAAATTGCTGCTCTTTCCTCTCCATCACACGTGACCTGGACCTGGATATCCAAAAACAACACATATGTAAGCCAAGGCCTGAAGAGCGGACTCACCATCATCTGCTCCTTTCTATTGAAAGTAATACCATTGCATAAGAGTAACATCTTTCATGTACAAATAAATGTATATTAACTTCTATGGAGGTTTTGGCTAAATTCTTTCCATAAACAGAACTTATTAATTATCATGAGAACCTAATATAATTGGGGGAGGATTTATGTAACATAAGGCGCTTTTGCACGGGACAACCTGTCGGGCGCAAGATGCCTAACAGCGATAATTATAACCGTTCCTGTGATTTTACCCAGGAATGATTAATACTAGTGAATGGAGGCGGAGTGGGCCGGGGATCATACCGGTCCGCCCGCCTCCATTCACAGTAAGCAGGCAGTCATTCATAAGTGACCAACTGCCTGTTTACACGGGCCGATCCATCCTTCAGTTTTCTGCATACATTTACACTGAACGGCAGTCATTAGGATTCTTGCAGGATCGCCAGAAATCGTACGATTATCGGCCCGTATAAAAGCATGTGCACTCCCATGTTACACTGTATACGGTAAAGGAAGATGACTTATGTCTGGTTAGAATAGTTCAAAAGCAGTGGATGAGTATGGCTGCCACTATTAGACAAGCCATATGGTTGGCACTGCATTAATATTTGGGCTCTATTTAATGGTGCTAATCTAGAGCCCTAAAGTTGGGAGTTATATGGGTACCAACATGTGTTCCTCTTATACGGTGGTTCTCTTATATAAGGGTATGGTCATGTGGTTCAGATCTGCTGAGAAAAATCTGCAGCAGCAAAATCCACACTTAGGCCTCATGTCCACGGGGAAAATCAGGCCCGCTACGGATTCTCCATGGAGAATCCGCAGCGTGTCCCTCCTGCCCCGCGGACATGAGGGCTGAAAATAGAATAAACTCACCTGCTGCGGGCAGTGTGTGTCTTCTCTTCTTCCCGGCCGGATCTTCTTTCTTCGGCATGCCAGCTGCGTTCCGCGTGCATGCGCCGGGCACATCCGCCGGGCCGAAGCAAGAAGATCCGGCCGGGAAGAAGGGAAGACATGCACGGCCCGCAGCAGGTGAGTATATTCTGATTTTATGTCTACTGCGGATCCGGACGGCTTCCATAGGCTTCATTAGAAGCCTGCAGGAGCCGTCCGCGCAGGAGACCTGCACCAAATGGAGCATGGTTCGGATTTTTTCTTGCACGCGGATCCGCTTCTGCAGGGAAAAATGACATCTGCAGGTATTTAACTACCAGCGGGTGTCTAATGCATCCCTATGGGGCGCGGATCAGCGTGCAGAAAAAACGCTGCGGATTTTAAATAATAATTTGCAAGTGGACATGAGGCCTTAAGGCCCATTCACATGGGCGTATATTCAGTCATGGCAGCACACGGGCACATTATAGCCTCTGAGGTATTCATACGTGCAAATTTTTAAACGGACCAATATTCGTACTAGCATGTCCTGCCCTAGTCCACATCAGGGATAAGAGTAGGACGTGTAATATCCACTGCCCCGCACATTGGGCATCAATCAGACAGGGTGACGCTGTCACTTCAGTCAACTGATGGACAGGGATCCCAAGAAGCGAACCCTGATGATGAACGATAGATGACTTAGCTTAAGGATAGGTTATCAACAGTCTAGTCCCATGATAGCGAACCTTTTAGAGACCGAGTGCCCCAACTGCAACCCAAATGGAAAATTTCATTAGCGTTTCATCCAAAAAGCAGTCAAAATGTGCCCCATGTCTATTTTGAAACAGCCCTGCCCATTTGGAACACATGTAAACATACGCCAGCAGTAATAGTGACCCCCCACACCAACACCTTCAATAATAGTGACCCACCCAAGCGGACAAAGTGATAATAGTGACAAGACTCAGTGATCCCAGCAAAATTTGTGAACCCCCCCCCCCCCCCCCAGCGATAATAGTGACACCACCCCAGTATGATAATGACAGCACAACAGTATAATAGTGACACCCCCCGGTATAATAGTGACACCACACAGTGGCCCCCAGTTTATTATTGAGTACCCACAGCGGCCCATAATATACTAGTGAGAACCCACAGCGGTTCCCAGTGTATTAGTGAGACCCCACAGTGGCCCCCAGTGTATTAGTGAAACCCCACAGCGGCCCCCAATATATAAGTGACACCCCACAGTAGCCCCCAGGGTATAAGTGACACCCCACGGCGGCCCCGAAGTGTAATAGTGACACCCCTTAGCGTCCCTCAATACATAAGTGACCCCCCCGCTGTGGAGCCCAGTGTATTATTGACACCACACAGTGGCCCCTATTTTATTATTGAGGCCCCACAGCGGCCATAATATACTAGTGAGAGCCCACAGCAGCGCCCAGTATAATAATGAGACCCACAGTATATTAGTGACAGCCCAGAGAGGATGCCATTATATTAGTGACCCCCACAGCGGCCCCCAGTGTAATAGTGATACCCCACAGCGGCTCCCACTATATTAGTGACACCCCACAGCGGCTCCCAGTGTATTAGTGACACTGCACAGCGGCCCACAGTATAATAGTGACACCCCACTGCGGACCCCAGTGTATTATTGAGACCCGACAGCGGCCCCCAATATATCAGTGAAACCCCACAGTGGCCCCCAGTCTATTAGTGAAACCTCACAGCGGCCCCCAATATATAAGTGACACCCCACAGCGGCCCCCAGGGTATTAATGACACCCCACAGCGGCCCCGAGTGTAATAGTGACACCCCACAGCGTCCCTTAAAGTAGAAGTGACCCCCACTGTGGACCCCAGTGTATTATTGAGACCTCACAGTGGCCCCAAGTGTTTTAGTGACTACCCACAGCAACCCCCAGTGAGACCCCACAGTGGCCCACAGTATAATACTGAGACCCAACAGCAGCCCCAAGGTATTAGTGACAACCCACAGCGACCCTCAGTGTATTAGTGACACCCGACAGTTGCCCCCAGTGTAACAGTGAGACCCCACAGCGGCTCCCAGAGTAATAGTGACACCCCACAGCGTAACCTAATGGATAAGTGAGACCCCACAACAGCCACCGGTGTGCTAGTGAGAACCCACAGCGGTCCCAGTGTATAAGTGAGTCCCTACAGTGGCCACCAGTGTATTAGTTAGACCCCCCCACCCCCCGTAGTGGCCCCCAGTGCAATAGTCAGACCCCACAGAGGACCCCAGTGTATTACTGAGACCCCAAAGCAGTGAACGGTGCATTGGTGACACCCCACAGCGGCCTTCAGTGTAATAGTGCGACTACACAGTGGCCCCAAGTGCATTATTGAAACCCCACAGTGGCCCCCAGTATATTAGTGACAGCTCAAGGTGGACCCCATTGTAACAATGAGACCCCACAGTGGCACCAGTGTAATTGTTAGACCCCCCAGTGGCCCCCAGTGTAATAGTGAAACCCCACAGCGGACCCCAGTGTATTAGTGAGACCCCACAGCAGCCTCCAGTGTATTAGTAAGACCCCACAGCTGCCCATAGTCTAATAGTGACACCCCACAGCTGCCCACAGTGTAATAGTGAGACCCCACAGTGGCCCCCATTGTAATAGTGAGACCCCACAGCGGCCCTCAATTTATAAGTGAGACCCCACAGCAGCCCCGAGTGTATTAGTGCCTACCCACAGTGGCCCCCAGTGTAATAGTGAGACCCCACAGCGGCCCACAGTATAATACTGAGACCCAAAAGCAGCCCTCAATGTATTAGTGACACCCCACAGCGGCCCCAGTGTATTAGTGACACCCGACAGCGCCCCCCAGTGTAACAGTGGGACCCCAAAGCGGCCCCCAGTGTAATAGTGAGACCCCACAGCAGCCCCCAATATATTAGTGACACCCCACAGCGGCCCCCAGTGTATTAGTGACACCCCAAAGCGGCCTCCAGCGTATTAGTAAGACCCCAGAGCTGCCCATAGTGTAATAGTGAGAAGCCACAGCTGCCCACAGTGTAATAGTGAGACCCCACAGTGGCCCCCATTATAATAGTGAGACCGCACAGCAGCCCTCATTGTAATAATAGGACCCCACAGCGGCCCACAGTGTATTATCGAGACCCCACAGCAGCCCCACTGTACTAGTGAGACCCTACAGCGGCCCCCAGTATAATAGTGAGACTCCACAGTAACCCCCAGGGTATTAGTAAAACCCCACAGCGGCCCCCAGTGTAATAGTGAGACCCCACAGCAGCCCCCAATAAATCAGTGAGACCCTACAGTGGCCCCCAGTGTATTAGTGACATCCCACAGTGGCACCCCAGGGTATTAGTGACACCGCACGGCAGCCCCGTCTGTAATAGTGACACCCCACAGTGGCCCTCAATTTATAAGTGAGACCCCACAGCAGCCCCCAAGTGTATTAGTGATTACCCACAGTGGCCCCCGGTGTAATAGTGAGACCCCACAGCGGCCCACAGTATAATACTGAGACCTAAAAGTAGCCCCCAATGTATTAGTGACACCCCAGAGCGGCCCCAGTGTATTAGTGACACCCAACAGCGGCCCAAAGTGTAACAGTGAGACCCCCCAGCAGCCCCCAATATATTAGTGACACCCCAGAGCGGCCCCCAGTGTATTAGAGACACCCCAAAACGGCCCCCAGTGTAACAGAGAGATGTCACAGCGGCTCCCAGTGTAATAGTGAGACCCCACAGTGTACCGCAGTGGATTAGTGAAACCCCACAGCAGCCCCTAGTGTATTTGTAACACCCCACAGCGGCCCCAATTGTAATTGTGACATGTCACAGCGTCCCCAAGTGTATTAGCGAGACTCCACATCAGCCACCGGTTTATTGGTAACACCGCACAGCGGACCCCAGTGTAATAGTGAAACCCCACAGCAGCCCCTAAGTTATAAGTGACACCCCACAGCGGCCCCCAGGGTATTAGTGACACCCCACGGCGGCCCCAAGTGTAATAGTGACACCCACAGCGTCCCTTAATGTAGAAGTGACCCCCCACTGTGGACCCCAGTGTATTATTGAGACCCCACAGTGGCCCCCAGTGTATTAGTGACACCCCACAGCAGCCCCAAGTGTTTTAGTGACTAGCCACAGTGACCCACAGTGTAATAGTGAGACCCCACAGTGGCCCACAGTATAATACTGAGACCCAACAGCAGCCCCAAGGTATTAGTGACACCCCACAGCGGCCCCCAGTGTATTAGCTACACTTGACAGTTTCCCCCAGTGTAACAGTGAGACCCCACACTGGCACCCAGTGTAATAGTGGGACCCCACAACAGCCCCCAGTGTATTAGTGACACCACACAGCGGCCGCTAGCATATTAGTGACACCCCAAAGTGGCCCCCAGTGTAAAAGTGAGACACCAAAGCGGCTCCCAGAGTAATAGTGACACCCCACAGCATACCCCAGAGGATTAGTGAGACCCCACAGCAGCCCCCAGTGGATTAGTGAGACCCCACAGCAGCCCCCAGTGTGTTAGTAAGAACCCATAGCGGCCCCACTGTATTAGTGAGTCCCTACAGTGGCCCTCAGTGTATTAGTGAGACATCACAGTGGCCCCAAGTGTTTTAGTGACTACCCACAGCAACCCCCAGTGAGACCCCACAGTGGCCCACAGTATAATACTGAGACCCAACAGCAGCCCCAAGGTATTAGTGACACCCCACAGCGGCCCTCAGTGTATTCGTGACACCCGACAGTTGCCCCCAGTGTAACATTGAGACCCCACAGTGGCACCCAGTGTATTAGTGAGACCACACAGCATCCCCCAGTGTATTAGTGACATGAAACAGCGGCCCCTAGCGTATTAGTAACACTATACAGTGGCCCCCAGTGTAACAGTGAGACCCCACAGAGGACCCCAGTGTATTACTGAGACCCCACAGCAGTGAACGGTGCATTGGTGACACCCCACAGCAGCCTTCAGTGTAATAGTGCGACTACACAGTGGCCCCAAGTGCATTAGTGAAACCCCACAGTGGCCCCCAGTATATTAGTGACAGCTCAAGGTGGACCCCATTGTAACAATGAGACCCCACAGTGGCACCAGTGTAATTGTTAGACCCCACAGTGGCCCCCAGTGTAATAGTGAAACCCCACAGCGGACCCCAGTGTATTAGTAAGACCCTACAGCAGCCTCCAGTGTATTAGTGACACCCGACAGTTGCCCCCAGTGTAACATTGAGACCCCACAGTTGCAACCAGTGTAATAGTGAGACCCCACAGCAGCCCCCAGTGTATTAGTGACATGAAACAGCAGCCCCTAGCGTATTAGTAACACCCCACAGTGGCCCCCAGTGTAACAGTGAGACCCCACAGCGGCTCCCAGAGTAATAGTGACACCCCACAGCGCAACCTAATGGATAAGTGAGACCGCACAACAGCCCCCAGTGTGCTAGTGAGAACCCACTTCGGCCCCAGTGTATTAGAGAGTCCCTACAGTGGCCACCAGTGTATTAGTTAGACCCCTCGCAGTGGCCCACAGTGCAATAGTGAGACCCCACAGAGGACCCCAGTGTATTACTGAGACCCCACAGCAGTGAACGGTGCACTGGTGACACCCCACAGCGGCCTTCAGTGTAATAGTGTGACTACACAGTGGCCCCAAGTGCATTAGTGAAACCCCACAGTGTCCCCCAGTATATTAGTGACAGCTCAAGGTGGACCCCATTGTAACAATGAGACCCCACAGTGACACCAGTGTAATTCTTAGACCCCCCCCCAGTGGCCCCCAGTGTAATAGTGAAACCCCACAGCGGACCACAGTGTATTAGTGAGACCCCACAGCAGCTTCCAGTGTATTAGTAAGACCCCACAGCTGCCCACAGTCTAATAGTGACACCCCACAGCTGCCTCCAGTGTAATAGTGAGACCCCACAGTGGCCCCCAGTGTAATAGTGAGATCGCAAAGAGGCCCCCAGGGCATTAGTGAGACCCCACAGCGGCCCCCGGTGTAATAGTGACACTTCACAGCGCCTTCCAGTGTATTACTGAAACACCTCAGCAGCCCCCAGTGTAATACTGAAACCCCACAGCGGCCCCCAGTGTATTAGTGACATCCCAAAGCGGCCTCCAGCGTATTAGTAAGACCCCACAGCTGCCCATAGTGTAATAGTGAGAAGGCACAGCTGCCCACAGTGTAATAGTGAGACCCCACAGTGGCCCCCATTGTAATAGTGAGACCGCACAGCAGCCCTCATTGTAATAATAGGACCCCACAGCGGCCCACAGTGTATTATCGAGACCCCACAGCAGCCCCACTGTACTAGTGAGACCCTACAGCGGCCCCAAGTGTAATAGTGAGACCTTGCAGTGGCCCCTAGTGTAATAGTGAGACCACACCGCGGCCCCCAGTGTATTAGTGACTCTCCACAGCGGCCCACAGTGTATGAGTGACACCACACAGCGGCCCCCAGTGTAATAGTGAGACCCCACAGCGGCCCCCAGGGCATTAGTGAGACCCCACAGTGGCCCCCAGTGTAATAGTGAGACCCCAGAGCGGCCCCCAGTGTATTAGTGAGACCACACAGCGGCCCCACCGTGTAATAGTGAGAGCCCATAGCGGCCCCCAGAGTATTAGTAAGACCCCACAGTCGCCCCCCGAGTATTAGTGAGACCCCACAGTTGCCCCCAGTGTATTAATGACACCCCACAGCGGCCCCTAGTGCATTAGTGAGACCCCACAGCAGCCCCCAGTGTTTTAGTGACAATGCACAGCGGCCCCTAGTGTATTATTGGCACCCCACAGCGGCCCCTAGTGTAATAGTGAGACCACACAGCGGCCCCCAGTGTATTAGTGACTCTCCGCAGCGGCCCACAGTGTATGAGTGACATCACACAGCAGCCCCCAGTGTATTAGTGAGACTCTACAGCGGCCCCCAGTGTAATAGTGAGACCCCACAGCGGCCCCCAGGACATTAGTGAGACCCTACAGCGGCCCCCGGTGTAACAGTGACAATTCACAGCGCCTGCCAGTGTATTAGTGAGACCCCACAGCAGCCCCAAGTGTAATACTGAAACCCCCCCAGCGGCCTCCAGTGTAATGGTGAGAGCCTATAGCGGCCCCCAGTGTATTAGTGAGATCTCGCAGTGGCCCCTAGTGTAATAGTGAGACCACACAGCGGCCCCCAGTGTATTAGTGACTCTCCACAGCGGCCCACAGCGTATGAGTGAAACCACACAGCGGCCCCCAGTGTAATAGTGAGACCCCACAGCGGCCCCCAGGGCATTAGTGAGACCCCACAGTGGCCCCCAGTGTAATAGTGAGACCCCACAGCGGCCCCCAGTGTATTAGAGAGACCCCACAGCGGCCCCCAGTATAATAGTGAGAGCCCAAAGCGGCCCCCAGAGTATTAGTGAGACCCCACAGAAGCCCCCCCGAGTATTAGTGAGACGCCACAGTGGCTCCCAGTGTATTAGTGACACCCCACAGCGGCCCCCAGTGTATTAGTGACACCCCAAAGCGGCCTCCAGCGTATTAGTAAGACCCCACAGCTGCCCATAGTGTAATAGTGAGAAGCCACAGCTGCCCACAGTGTAATAGTGAGACCCCACAGTGGCCCCCAATGTAATAGTGAGACCGCATAGCAGCCCTCATTGTAATAATAGGACCCCAGAGCGGCCCACAGTGTATTATCGAGATCCCACAGCAGCCCTACTGTACTAGTGAGACCCTACAGCGGCCCCCAGTGTAATAGTGAGACTCCACAGTAACCCCCAGGGTATTAGTAAAACCCCACAGCGGCCCCCAGTGTAATAGTTAGACCCCACAGCAGCCCCCAATAAATCAGTGAGACCCTACAGTGGCCCCCAGTGTATTAGTGACACCCCACGGCGGCCCCGTCTGTAATAGTGACACCCCACAGTGGCCCTCAATTTATAAGTGAGACCCCACAGCAGCCCCCAAGTGTATTAGTGATTACCCACAGTGGCCCCTGGTGTAATAGTGAGACCCCACAGCGGCCCACAGTATAATACTGAGACCCAAAAGTAGCCCCCAATGTATTAGTGACACCACAGAGCAGCCCCAGTGTATAAGTGACACCCAACAGCGGCCCCAAGTGTTACAGTGAGACCCCCCCGCAGCCCCCAATATATTAGTGACACCCCAGAGCGGCCCCCAGTGTAGTAGTGACACCCCAAAACGGCCCACAGTGTAACAGAGAGACGTCACAGCGGCTCCCAGTGTAATAGTGAGACCCCACATTGTACTCCAGTGGATTAGTGAAACCCCACAGCAGCCCCTAGTGTATTTGTAACAACCCACAGCGGCCCCACTTGTAATTGTGACATGCCACAGTGTCCCCAAGTGTATTAGCGAGACCCCACAGCAGCCACCGGTTTATTGGTAATACTGCACAGCGGACCCCAGTGTAATAGTGTCGGCCCCCCGCCACCCCCAATATATCAGTGAGACCCCACAGTGACCCCCAGTGTATTAGTGAAACCCCACAGCGGCCCCCAAGGTATAAGTGACACCCCACAGCGGCCCCCAGGGTATTAGTGACACCCAACGGTGGTCCCGAGTGTAATAGTGACACACACAGCATCCCTTAATGTAGAAGTGACCCCCCACTGTGGAGCCCAGTGTATTATTGAGACCCCACAGTGGCCCCCAGTGTATTAGTGACACCCCACAGCAGCCCCAAGTGTTTTAGTGACTAGCCACAGTGACCCACAGTGTAATAGTGAGACCCCACAGTGGCCCACAGTATAATACTGAGACCCAACAGCAGCCCCAAGGTATTAGTGACACCCCACAGCGGCCACCAGTGTATTAGTTACTCTCGACAGTTGCCCCCAGTGTAACAGTGAGACCCCACACTGGCACCCAGTGTAATAGTGGGACCCCACAACAGCCCCCAGTGTATTAGTGACACCACACAGCGGCCGCTAGCATATTAGTGACACCCCAAAGTGGCCCCCAGTGTAAAAGTGAGACACCAAAGCGGCTCCCAGAGTAATAGTGACACCCCACAGCATACCCCAGAGGATTAGTGAGACCCCACAGCGGCCCCACTGTATTAGTGAGTCCCTACAGTGGCCCTCAGTGTATTAGTGAGACCCCCCCCCCGTAGTGGCCCCCAGTGTAATAGTGAGACCCCACAGAGGCCCCCAGTGTATTACTGAGATCCCACGACAGTGAACGGTGTATTAGTGACACCCCACAGTGGCCCCCACTACATAGTGGCCCCAATTGTATTACTGAAACCCCACGGTGGTCCCCAGTATATTAGTGACATTCCAAGGCAGACCCCTTTGTAACAATGAGACACCATAGTGGCCCCCAGTGTAATAGTTAGACCCCACAGTGGCCCTGAGTGTAATAGTGAGACCCCACAGCGGCCCCCATTGTAATAGTGAGACCCCACAGTGGCCCGCATTGTAATAGTGAGACCCCACAGAGGCTTACAGTGTATTATCGAGACCCCACAGCAGCCCCACTGTACTAGTGAGACCGCACAGCGGCCCCCAGTGTAATAGTGAGACTCCACAGTGGCCCCCAGCGTATTAGTGAAACCCCACAGCGCCCCAAGTGTAATAGTGAGACCCCACAGCGTCGCCCACTGTAATATTGAGACCCCACAGCAACCCCCAATATATTACTGAGACCCCACAGTGGCCCCCAGTGTATTAGTGACACCCCACAGTGGCCCCCAGGGTATTAGTGACACCCCATGGTGGCTCTGTGTGTAATACTGACACCCCACAGTGGCCCTCACTGTATAAGTGAGACCCCACAGCAGCCCCAAGTGTATTAGTGACTACCCACAGTAGAACCCAGTGTAATAGTGAGACCCCACAGCGGCCCACAGTATAATACTGAGACCCAAAAGCAGCCCCCAAGGTATTAGTGACACCCCACAGCGTGCCCCAGAGGATTAGTGAGACCCCACAGCGGCCCCACTGTATTAGTGAGTCCCTACAGTGGCCCTCAGTGTATTAGTGAGACCCCCCCCCCCGTAGTGGCCCCCAGTGTAATAGTGAGACCCCACAGAGGCCCTCAGTGTATTACTGAGATCCCACGGCAGCAAACGGTGTATTAGTGACACCCCACAGTGGCCCCCACTACATAGTGGCCCCAATTGTATTACTGAAACCCCACGGTGGCCCCCAGTATATTAGTGACATTCCAAGGCAGACCCCTTTGTAACAATGAGACACCATAGTGGCCCCCAGTGTAATAGTTAGACCCCACAGTGGCCCTGAGTGTAATAGTGAGACCCCACAGCGGCCCTCATTGTAATAGTGAGACCCCACAGCGGCCCGCATTGTAATAGTGAGACCCCACAGAGGCTTACAGTGTATTATCGAGACCCCACAGCAGCCCCACTGTACTAGTGAGACCGCACAGCGGCCCCCAGTGTAATAGTGAGACTCCACAGTGGCCCCCAGCGTATTAGTGAAACCCCACAGCGCCCCAAGTGTAATAGTGAGACTCCACAGCGTCCCCCACTGTAATATTGAGACCCCACAGCAGCCCCCAATATATTACTGAGACCCCACAGTGGCCCCCAGTGTATTAGTGACACCCCACAGTGGCCCCCAGGGTATCAGTGACACCCCATGGTGGCTCTGTGTGTAATACTGACACCCCACAGTGGCCCTCACTGTATAAGTGAGACCCCACAGCAGCCCCAAGTGTATTAGTGACTACCCACAGTAGAACCCAGTGTAATAGTGAGACCCCACAGCGGCCCACAGTATAATACTGAGACCCAAAAGCAGCCCCCAAGGTATTAGTGACACCCCACAGCGTCCCCCAGTGTATTAGTGACACCCGACAGTGGTCCCCACTGTAACATTGAGACCCCACTGCGGCCCTCAGTGTAATAGTGAGACCCCACAGTAGCCCCCAATATATTAGTGACACCCCACAGTGGCCCCTAGTGTATTAGTGACACCGCAAAGCGCATTAGTGTAACAGAGAGACCGCACTGCGGCTCCCACTGTAATAGTGAGACCCCACAGTGGACCCTAGTGTATTAGTGAGACCCCACAGTGGCCCCTAGTGAAATAGTGACACTTCACAGCGCCTTCCAGTGTATTACTGAAACACCTCAGCAGCCCCAAGTGTATTAGTGACACCCCAAAGCGGCCTCCAGCGTATTAGTAAGACCCCACAGCTGCCCATAGTGTAACAGTGAGAAGCCACAGCTGCCCACAGTGTAATAGTGAGACCCCACAGTGGCCCCCATTGTAATAGTGAGACCGCACAGCAGTACTCATTGTAATAATAGGACCCCACAGCGGCCCACAGTGTATTATCGAGACCCCACAGCAGCCCCACTGTACTAGTGAGACCCTACAGCGGCCCCAGTGTAATAGTGAGACCTCGCAGTGGCCCCTAGTGTAATAGTTAGACCACACCGCGGCCCCCAGTGTATTAGTGACTCTCCAGAGCGGCCCACAGTGTATGAGTGACACCACATAGCGGCTCCGAGTGTAATAGTGAGACCCCACAGCGGCCCCCAGGGCATTAGTGAGACTCCACAGTGGCCCCCAGTGTATTAGTGAGACCACACAGCGGCCCCCAGTATAATAGTGAGAGCCCATAGCGGCCCCCAGAGTATTAGTGAGACCCCACAGTCGCCACCCGAGTATTAGTGAGACCCCACAGTGGCCCCCAGTGTATTAGTGACACCCCACAGCGGCCCCTAGTGCATTAGTGAGACCCCACAGCAGCCCCCAGTGTATTAGTGACAATGCACAGCGGCCCCTAGTGTATTATTGGCACCCCAAAGCGGCCCCCAGTGTATTAGTGACTCTCTGCAGCCGCCCAGTGTATGAGTGACACCACACAGCAGCCCCCAGTGTATTAGTGAGACTCTACAGCGGCCCCCAGTGTAATAGTGAGACCCCACAGCGGCCCCTAGGGCATTAGTGAGACCCTACAGCGGCCCCCGGTGTAATAGTGACAATTCACAGCGCCTGCCAGTGTATTAGTGAGACCCCACAGCAGCCCCAAGTGTAATACTGAAACCCCCCAGCGGCCCCGAGTGTAATGGTGAGAGCCCATAGCGGACCCCAGTGTATTAGTGAGATCTCGCAGTGGCCCCTAGTGTAATAGTGAGACCACACCGCGGCCCCCAGTGTATTAGTGAGTCTCCACAGCGGCCCACAGTGTATGAGTGACACCACACAGCGGCCCCCAGTGTAATAGTGAGACCCCACAGTGGCCCCCAGTGTAATAGTGAGACCCCACAGCGGCCCCCAGTGTATTAGAGAGACCCCACAGCAGCCCCCAATATAATAGTGAGAGCCCATAGCGGCCCCCAGAGTATTAGTGAGACCCCACAGTCGCCCTCCGAGTATTAGTGAGACCCCACAGTGGCTCCCAGTGTATTAGTGACACCCCACAGCGGCCCCTAGTGTATTAGTGAGACCCTACAGCGGCCCCCAGTGCATTAGTGACACCCCACAGCGGCCCCCATTGTATTAGTGACACCCCACAGCGGCCCCCATTGTATTAGTGACACCCCAAAGCGGCCTCCAGCGTATTAGTAAGACCCCACAGCTGCCCATAGTGTAATAGTGAGAAGCCACAACTGCCCACAGTGTAATAGTGACACCCCACAGTGGCCCCCATTGTAATAGTGAGACCGCACAGCGGCCCACAGTGTATTATCGAGACCCCACAGCAGCCTCACTGTACTAGTGCGACCCTACAGCGGCCCCCAGTGTAATAGTGAGACTCCACAGTAACCCAAAGGGTATTAGTAAAACCCCACAGCGGCCCCCAGTGTAATAGTGAGACCCCACAGCAGCCCCCAATAAATCAGTGAGACCCTACAGTGGCCCCCAGTGTATTAGTGACACCCCACAGTGGCAATCCAGGGTATTAGTGACACCCCACGGCGGCCCCGTCTGTAATAGTGACACCCCACAGTGGCCCTAAATTTATAAGTGAGACCCCACAGCAGCCCCCAAGTGTATTAGTGATTACCAACAGTGGCCCCTGGTGTAATAGTGAGACCCCACAGCGGCCCACAGTATAATACTGAGACCCAAAAGTAGCCCCCAATGTATTAGTGACACCCCAGAGCGGCCCCAGTGTATTAGTGACACCCAACAGCGGCCCAAAGTGTAACAGTGAGACGCCCCAGCAGCCCCCAATATATTAGTGACACCCCACAGCGGCCCCCAGTGTATTAGTGACACCCCAAAACGGCCCCCAGTGTAACAGAGAGACGTGACAGCGGCTCCCAGTGTAATAGTGAGACCCCACAGTGTACCCCCGTGGATTAGTGAAACCCCACAGCAGCCCCTAGTGTATTTGTAACACCCCACAGCGGCCCCAATTGTAATTGTGACATGCCACAGCGTCCCCAAGTGTATTAGCGAGACCCCACAGCAGCCACCGGTTTATTGGTAACACCGCACAGCGGACCCCAGTGTAATAGTGCCGGCCCACAGCCGCCCCCAATATATCAGTGAGACTCCACAGTGACCCCCAGTGTATTAGTGAAACCCCACAGCGGCCCCCAAGGTATAAGTGACACCCCACAGCGGCCCCCAGGGTATTAGTGACACCCAACGGCGGCCCCGAGTGTAATAGTGACATCCACAGCGTCCCTTAATGTAGAAGTGACCCCCCACTGTGGACCCCAGTGTATTATTGAGACCCCACAGTGGCCCCCAGTGTATTAGTGACACCCCACAGCAGCCCCAAGTGTTTTAATGACTAGCCACAGTGACCCACAGTGTAATAGTGAGACCCCACAGTGGCCCACAGTATAATACTGAGACCCAACAGCAGCCCCAAGCTATTAGTGACACCCCACAGCGGCCACCAGTGTATTAGTTACACTCCACAGTTGCCCCCAGTGTAACAGTGAGACCCCACACTGGCACCCATTGTAATAGTGGGACCCCACAACAGCCCCCAGTGTATTAGTGACACCACACAGCGGCCGCTAGCATATTAGTGACACCCCAAAGTGGCCCCCAGTGTAAAAGTCAGACACCAAAGCGGCTCCCAGAGAAATAGTGACACCCCACAGCATACCCCAGAGGATTAGTGAGACCCCACAGCAGCCCCCAGTGGATTAGTGAGACCCCACAGCAGCCCCCAGTGTGTTAGTGAGAACCCATAGCGGCCCCACTGTAGTAGTGAGTCCCTACAGTGGCCCTCAGTGTATTAGTGAGACCTCACAGTGGCCCCAAGTGTTTTAGTGACTACCCACAGCAACCCCCAGTGAGACCCCACAGTGGCCCACAGTATAATACTGAGACCCAACAGCAGCCCCAAGGTATTAGTGACACCCCACAGCGGCCCTCAGTGTATTAGTGACACCCGACAGTTGCCCCCAGTGTAACATTGAGACCCCACAGTGGCACCCAGTGTATTAGTGAGACCCCACAGCAGCCCCCAGTGTATTAGTGACATGAAACAGAGGCCCCTAGCGTATTAGTAACACCCCACAGTGGCCCCCAGTGTAACAGTGAGACCCCACAGAGGATCCCAGTGTATTACTGAGACCCCACAGCAGTGAACAGTGCATTGGTGACACCCCACAGCGGCCTTCAGTGTAATAGTGCGACTACACAGTGGCCCCAAGTGCATTAGTGAAGCCCCACAGTGGCTCCCAGTATATTAGTGACAGCTCAAGGTGGACCCCATTGTAACAATGAGACCCCACAGTGGCACCAGTGTAATTGTTAGACCCCACAGTGGCCCCCAGTGTAATAGTGAAAGCCACAGCGGACCCCAGTGTATTAGTGAGACCCTACAGCAGCCTCCAGTGTATTAGTGACACCCGACAGTTGCCCCCAGTGTAACATTGAGACCCCACAGTTGCACCCTGTGTAATAGTGAGACCCCACAGCATCCCCCAGTGTATTAGTGACATGAAACAGCGGCCCCTAGCGTATTAGTAACACCCCACAGTGACCCCAGTGTAACAGTGAGACCCCACAGCGGCTCCCAGAGTAATAGTGACACCCCACAGCGTAACCTAATGGAAAAGTGAGACCCCACAACAGCCCCCAGTGTGCTAGTGAGAACCCACTGCGGCCCCAGTGTATTAGTGAGTCCCTACAGTGGCCCCCGGTGTATTAGTTAGACCCCCCCCCCCCGCAGTGGCCCGCAGTGCAATAGTGAGACCCCACAGAGGACCCCAGTGTATTACTGAGACCCCACAGCAGTGAACGGTGCATTGGTGACACCCCACAGCGGCCTTCAGTGTAATAGTGCGACTACACAGTGGCCCCAAGTGCATTAGTGAAACCCCACAGTGGCCCCCAGTATATTAGTGACAGCTTAAGGTGGACCCCATTGTAACAATGAGACCCCACAGTGGCACCAGTGTAATTGTTAGACCCCACAGTGGCCCCCAGTGTAAAAGTGAAACCCCACAGCGGACCCCAGTGTATTAAGGAGACCCCACAGCAGCCTCCAGTGTATTAGTGACACCCGACAGTTGCCCCCAGTGTAATAGTGAGACCCCACAGCAGCCCCCAGTGTATTAGTGACATGAAACAGCGGCCCCTAGCGTATTAGTAACACCCCACAGTGGCCCCCAGTGTACCAGTGAGAACCCACAGCGGCTCCCAGAGTAATAGTGACACCCCACAGCGTAACCTAATGGATAAGTGAGACCCCACAACAGCCCCCAGCGTGCTAGTGAGAACCCACAGCGGCCCCAGTGTATTAGTGATTCCCTACAGTGGCCCCCAGTGTATTAGTTAGACCCCCCCCCCCCGCAGTGGCCCGCAGTGCAATAGTGAGACCCCACAGAGGACCCCAGTGTATTACTGAGACCCCACAGCAGTGAACGGTGCATTGGTGACATCCCACAGCGGCCTTCAGAGTAATAGTGCGACTACACAGTGCCCCCAAGTGCATTAGTGAAACCCCACAGTGGCCCCCAGTATATTAGTGACAGCTCAAGGTGGACCCCATTGTAACAATGAGACCCCACAGTGGCACCAGTGTAATTGTTAGACCCCCCAGTGGCCCCGAGTGTAATAGTGAAACCCCACAGCGGACCCCAGTGTATTACTGAGACCCCACAGCAGCCTCCAGTGTATTAGTAAGACCCCACAGCTGCCCATAGTCTAATAGTGACACCCCACAGTTGCCCACAGTGTAATAGTGAGACCCCACAGCGGCCCTCAATTTATAAGTGAGACCACACAGCAGCCCCGAGTGTATTAGTGACTCTCCACAGCGGCCCCCAGTGTATTAGTGAGACTCTACAACGGCCCCCAGGGCAATAGTGAGACCCCACAGCGGCCCCCGGTGTAATAGTGACACTTCACAGCGCCTGTCAGTGTAATACTGAAACCCCACAGCGGCCCCCAGTGTAATGGTGAGAGCCCATAGCGGCCCCCAGTGTATAAGTGAGACCTCGCAATGGCCCCTAGTGTAATAGTGAGACCCCACAGCGGCCCCCAGTGTATTAGTGACAATGCACAGCGGCTCCTAGTGCATTATTGGCACCCCACAGCGGCCCCTTGTGTAATAGTGAGACCACACAGCGGCCCCCAGTGTATTAGTGACTCTCCACAGCGGCCCACAGTGTATGAGTGACACCACACAGCGGCCCCCAGTGTATTAGTGAGACTCTACAGCGGTGAACAGTGCATTGGTGACACCCCACAGCGGCCTTCAGTGTAATTGTGCGACTACACAGTGGCCCCAAGTGCATTAGTGAAGCCCCACAGTGGCTCCCAGTATATTAGTGACAGCTCAAGGTGGACCCCATTGTAACAATGAGACCCCACAGTGGCACCAGTGTAATTGTTAGACCCCACCGTGTCCCCCAGTGTAATAGTGAAACCCCACAGCGGACCCCAGTGTATTAAGGAGACCCCACAGCAGCCTCCAGTGTATTAGTGACACCCGACAGTTGCCCCCAGTGTAACATTGAGACCCCACAGTGGCACCCAGTGTAATAGTGAGACCCCACAGCAGCCCCCAGTGTATTAGTGACATGAAACAGCGGCCCCTAGCGTATTAGTAACACCCCACAGTGGCCCCCAGTGTACCAGTGAGACCCCACAGCGGCTCCCAGAGTAATAGTGACACCCCACAGCGTAACCTAATGGATAAGTGAGACCCCACAACAGCCCCCAGCGTGCTAGTGAGAACCCACAGCGGCCCCAGTGTATTAGTGATTCTCTACAGTGGCCCCCAGTGTATTAGTTAGACCCCCCCCCGCAGTGGCCCGCAGTGCAATAGTGAGACCCCACAGAGGACCCCAGTGTATTACTGAGACCCCACAGCAGTGAACGGTGCATTGGTGACATCCCACAGCGGCCTTCAGAGTAATAGTGCGACTACACAGTGCCCCCAAGTGCATTAGTGAAACCCCACAGTGGCCCCCAGTATATTAGTGACAGCTCAAGGTGGACCCCATTGTAACAATGAGACCCCACAGTGGAACCAGTGTAATTGTTAGACCCCCCAGTGGCCCCGAGTGTAATAGTGAAACCCCACAGCGGACCCCAGTGTATTACTGAGACCCCACAGCAGCCTCCAGTGTATTAGTAAGACCCCACAGCTGCCCATAGTCTAATAGTGACACCCCACAGTTGCCCACAGTGTAATAGTGAGACCCCACAGCGGCCCTCAATTTATAAGTGAGACCACACAGCAGCCCCGAGTGTATTAGTGACTCTCCACAGCGGCCCCCAGTGTATTAGTGAGACTCTACAGCGGCCCCCAGGGCAATAGTGAGACCCCACAGCGGCCCCCGGTGTAATAGTGACACTTCACAGCGCCTGCCAGTGTATTAGTGAGACCCCACAGCAGCCCCAAGTGTAATACTGAAACCCCACAGCGGCCCCCAGTGTAATGGTGAGAGCCCATAGCGGCCCCCAGTGTATAAGTGAGACCTCGCAATGGCCCCTAGTGTAATAGTGAGACCCCACAGCGGCCCCCAGTGTATTAGTGACAATGCACAGCGGCTCCTAGTGCATTATTGGCACCCCACAGCGGCCCCTAGTGTAATAGTGAGACCACACAGCGGCCCCCAGTGTATTAGTGACTCTCCACAGCGGCCCACAGTGTATGAGTGACACCACACAGCGGCCCCCAGTGTATTAGTGAGACTCTACAGCGACCCCCAGTGTAATAGTGAGACCCCACAGCGGCCCCCAGGGCATTAGTGAGACCCCACAGTGGCCCCCAGTGTAATAGACCCCACAGCGGCCCCCAGTGTATTAGTGAGACCCCACAGCGGCCCCCAGTGAAATAACGAGACCCCACAGCGGCCCCCAGTGTAATAGTGAGAGCACATAGCGGCCCCCAGAGTATTAGTGAGACCTCACAGTGGCCCCCAGTGTATTAGTGAGACCCCAAAGCGGACCCTAGTGTATTGGTGAGACCCCACAGCAGCCCCCAGTGTATTATTGACACCCCACAGCGGCTCCTAGTGTAATAGTGAGACCACACAGCGGCCCCCAGTGTATTAGTGACTCTCCACAGCGGCCCACAGTGTATGAGTGACACCACACAGCGGCCCCCAGTGTATTAGTGAGAGTATACAGCGGCCCCCAGTGTAATAGTGAGACCCCACAGCGGCCCCCAGGGCATTAGTGAGACCCCACAACGGCCCCCGGTGACATAGTGACAATTCACAGCGCCTGCCAGTGTATTAGTGAGACCCCACAGCAGCCCCAAGTGTAATACTGAAACCTTCCAGCGGCCCCCAGTGTAATGGTGAGAGCCCATAGCGGCCCCCAGTGTATTAGTGAAACCTCGCAGTGGCCCCTAGTGTAATAGTGAGACCCCACAGCGGCCCCCAGTGTATTACTGACAATGCACAGTGGTCCCTAGCTTATTATTGACACCCCACAGCGGCTCCTAGTGTAATAGTGACACTCCCCAGTGGCCCCCAGTATATTAATGTGACCCCAAAGCGGCCCCAAGTGGATTAGTGAGACCCCACAGCGGCCCCCAGTGTATTGGTGAGACCCCACAGCAGCCCCTAGTATAATACTGAGACCCCACAGCGGCCCCCAGTGTATTAGCGAGACCCCTAAGTGGCCCCTAATGTAATAGTGAGACCCTACAGCGGCCCCAGTGCATTACGGACACTCCGCAGAGGCCCCCAGTGTATAAGTGTGACTCCACAGCGGCCCCAAGTGTAATAGTTAGGCCCCACAGCGGCCCCCAGTGTATTAGTGGGACCCCACAGTGGCCCCTAGTGTAATAGTGAGAACCCACAGCCACCCCCAGTGTAAAAGTGAGACCCCACAGTGGCCCCCAGTGTAATAGTGAGACCCCACAGCAGCCTCCAGTGTAATAGTGAGGCCCCACAGTGGCCCCCAGTGTAATAGTGAGGCCCCACAGAGGCCCCCAGTGTATTATGGAGACCCCACAGCGGCCTTAGTGTATTACTGAGACCCCACAGCGGCCCCCAGTTTAATAGTGAGACTCCACAGTGGCCCCAGTGTATTACTGAGACCCCACAGCGGCCCCTAGTGTTTAAGTAATACCGCACTACGGCCCCTGGTGTATTAGTGACAACCCACAACAGCACCCAGTGTATTAGTGACAATGCACAGCGGCCCCTAGTGTATTATTGGCACCCCACAGCAGCCCCTAGTGTAATAGTGAGACCCCACAGCGGCCCCCAGTGTAATAGTGAGACCACACAGCGGCCCCCAGTGTATTAGTGACTCTCCACAGCGGCCCACACTATATGAGTGACACCACACAGCGGCCCCCAGTGTATTAGTGAGAGTATACAGCGGCCCCCAGTGTAATAGTGAGACCCCACAGCGGCCCCCAGGGCATTAGTGAGACCCCACAGCGGCCCCCGGTGTAAAAGTGACACTTCACAGCGCCTGCCAGTGTATTAGTGAGACCCCACAGCAGCCCCAAGTGTAATACTGAAACCCCACAGCGGCCCACAGCGTAATAGTGAGAGACCATAGAGGCCCCCAGTGTATTAGTGAGAGCTCGCAGTGGCCCCCAGTGTAATAGTGAGACCCCACAGCGGCCCCCAGGGCATTAGTGAGACCCCACAGCGGCCCCCAGTGCATTAGTGAGACCCCACAGCAGCCCCCAGTGTGTTAGTGAGACCCCACAGTGGCCCCCAGTGTAATACTGAGACCCCACAGCGGCCCCCAGTGTAATGGTGAGAGCCCATAGCGGCCCCCAGTGTATTAGTGAGATCTCGCAGTGGCCCCTGGTGTAATAGTGAGACCCCACAGCGGCCCCCAGTGTATTACTGACAATGCACAGTGGTCCCTAGTTTATTATTGATACCCCACAGTGGCTCCTAGTGTAATAGTGACACTCCACAGCAGCCCCAAGTATATTAATGTGACCCCACAGCGGCCCCAAGTGGATTAGTGAGACCCCACAGCGGCCCCCAGTGTATTAGTGAGACCCCACAGTGGCCCCTAGTGTAATAGTGAGACCCCACAGCGGCCCCAGTGTATTACGGACACTCCGCAGAGGCCCCCAGTGTATTAGTGTGACTCCACAGCGGCCGCAAGTATAATAGTTAGACCCCACAGCGGCCCCCAGTGTATTAGTGAGACCCCACAGTGGCCCCTAGTGTAATAGTGAGACCCCACAGCGGCCCCCAGTGTATTACGGACACTCCGCAGAGGCCCCCAGTGTATAAGTGTGACTCCACAGCGGCCCCAAGTGTAATAGTTAGACCCCACAGCGGCCCCCAGTGTATTAGTGAGACGCCACAGTGACCCCTAGTGTAATAGTGAGTACCCACAGCCGCCCCCAGTGTAATAGTGAGACCCCACGGAGGCCCCCAGTGTATTAGTGAGATCCCACAGCAGCCCCTAGTGAAATAACGAGACCCCACAGCGGCCCCCAGTGTAATAGTGAGAGCCCATAGCGGCCCCCAGAGTATTAGTGAGACCTCACAGTGGCCCCCAGTGTATTAGTGAGACCCCACAGCGGCCCTTAGTGTATTGGTGAGACCCCACAGCAGCCCCCAGTGTATTATTGACACCCCACAGCGGCCCCTAGTGTAATAGTGAGACCACACAGCGGCCCCCAGTGTATTAGTGACTCTCCACAGCGGCCCACAGTGTATGAGTGACACCACACAGCGGCCCCCAGTGTATTAGTGAGACTCTACAGCTGCCCCCAGTGTAATAGTGAGACCCCACAGCGGCCCCCAGGGCATTAGTGAGACCCCACAACGGCCCCCGGTGACATAGTGACAATTCACAGCGCCTGCCAGTGTATTAGTGAGACCCCACAGCAGCCCCAAGTGTAATACTGAAACCTTCCAGCGGCCCCCAGTGTAATGGTGAGAGCCCATAGCGGCCCCCAGTGTATTAGTGAAACCCCGCAGTGGCCCCTAGTGTAATAGTGAGACCCCACAGCAGCCCCCAGTGTATTACTGACAATGCACAGTGGTCCCTAGCTTATTATTGACACCCCACAGCGGCTCCTAGTGTAATAGTGACACTCCCCAGTGGCCCCCAGTATATTAATGTGACCCCACAGCGGCCCCAAGTGGATTAGTGAGACCCCACAGCGGCCCCCAGTGTATTACTCAGACCCCACAGCAGCCCCTAGTATAATACTGAGACCCCACAGCGGCCCCCAGTGTATTAGCGAGACCCCTAAGTGGCCCCTAGTGTAATAGTGAGACCCCACAGCGGCTCCAGTGCATTACGGATACTCCGCAGAGGCCCCCAGTGTATAAGTGTGACTCCACAGCGGCCCCAAGTGTAATAGTTAGGCCCCACAGCGGCCCCCAGTGTATTAGTGGGACCCCACAGTGGCCCCTAGTGTAATAGTGAGAACCCACAGCCACCCCCAGTGTAAAAGTGAGACCCCACAGTGGCCCCCAGTGTAATAGTGAGACCCCACAGCAGCCTCCAGTGTAATAGTGAGGCCCCACAGTGGCCCCCAGTGTAATAGTGAGGCCCCACAGAGGCCCCCAGTGTATTATGGAGACCCCACAGCGGCCTTAGTGTATTACTGAGACCCCACAGCGGCCCCCAGTTTAATAGTGAGACTCCTCAGTGGCCCCAGTGTATTACTGAGACCCCACAGCGGCCCCTAGTGTTTAAGTAATACCGCACTACGGTCCCTAGTGTATTAGTGACAACCCACAACAGCCCCCAGTGTATTAGTGACAATGCACAGCGGCCCCTAGTGTATTATTGGCACCCCACAGCAGCCCCTAGTGTAATAGTGAGACCCCACAGCGGCCCCCAGTGTAATAGTGAGACCACACAGCGGCCCCCAGTGTATTAGTGACTCTCCACAGCGGCCCACAGTATATGAGTGACACCACACAGCGGCCCCCAGTGTATTAGTGAGAGTATACAGCGGCCCCCAGTGTAATAGTGAGACCCCACAGCGGCCCCCAGGGCATTAGTGAGACCCCACAGCGGCCCCCAGTGTATTACTGACAATGCACAGTGGTCCCTAGTTTATTATTGATACCCCATAGTGGCTCCTAGTCTAATAGTGACACTCCACAGCAGCCCCAAGTATATTAATGTGACCCCACAGCGGCCCCAAGTGGATTAGTGAGGCCCCACAGCGGCCCCCAGTGTATTAGTGAGACCCCACAGTGGCCCCTAGTGTAATAGTGAGACCCCACAGCGGCCCCAGTGTATTACGGACACTCCGCAGAGGCCCCCAGTGTATTAGTGTGACTCCACAGCGGCCGCAAGTATAATAGTTAGACCCCACAGCGGCCCCCAGTGTATTAGTGAGACCCCACAGTGGCCCCTAGTGTAATAGTGAGACCCCACAGCGGCCCCCAGTGTATTACGGACACTCCGCAGAGGCCCCCAGTGTATAAGTGTGACTCCACAGCGGCCCCAAGTGTAATAGTTAGACCCCACAGCGGCCCCCAGTGTATTAGTGAGACACCACAGTGACCCCTAGTGTAATAGTGAGTACCCACAGCCGCCCCCAGTGTAATAGTGAGACCCCACAGCGGCCCCCAGTGTATTAGTGAGACCCCACAGCAGCCCCCAGTGAAATAACGAGACCCCACAGCGGCCCCCAGTGTAATAGTGAGAGCCCATAGCGGCCCCCAGAGTATTAGTGAGACCTCACAGTGGCCCCCAGTGTATTAGTGAGACCCCACAGCGGCCCCTAGTGTATTGGTGAGACCCCACAGCAGCCCCCAGTGTATTATTGACACCCCACAGCGGCTCCTAGTGTAATAGTGAGACCACACAGCGGCCCCCAGTGTATTAGTGACTCTCCACAGCGGCCCACAGTGTATGAGTGACACCACACAGCGGCCCCCAGTGTATTAGTGAGACTCTACAGCGGCCCCCAGTGTAATAGTGAGACCCCACAGCAGCCCCCAGGGCATTAGTGAGACCCCACAACGGCCCCCGGTGACATAGTGACAATTCACAGCGCCTGCCAGTGTATTAGTGAGACCCCACAGCGGCCCCAAGTGTAATACTGAAACCTTCCAGCGGCCCCCAGTGTAATGGTGAGAGCCCATAGCGGCCCCCAGTGTATTAGTGAAACCTCGCAGTGGCCCCTAGTGTAATAGTGAGACCCCACAGCGGCCCCCAGTGTATTACTGACAATGCACAGTGGTCCCTAGCTTATTATTGACACCCCACAGCGGCTCCTAGTGTAATAGTGACACTCCCCAGTGGCCCCCAGTATATTAATGTGACCCCACAGCGGCCCCAAGTGGATTAGTGAGACCCCACAGCGGCCCCCAGTATATTAGTGAGACCCCACAGCAGCCCCTAGTATAATACTGAGACCCCACAGCGGCCCCCAGTGTATTAGCGAGACCCCTAAGTGGCCCCTATTGTAATAGTGAGACCCCACAGCGGCCCCAGTGCATTACGGACACTCCGCAGAGGCCCCCAGTGTATAAGTGTGACTCCACAGCGGCCCCAAGTGTAATAGTTAGGCCCCACAGCGGCCCCCAGTGTATTAGTGGGACCCCACAGTGGCCCCTAGTGTAATAGTGAGAACCCACAGCCACCCCCAGTGTAAAAGTGAGACCCCACAGTGGCCCCCAGTGTAATAGTGAGACCCCACAGCAGCCTCCAGTGTAGTAGTGAGGCCCCACAGTGGCCCCCAGTGTAATAGTGAGGCCCCACAGAGGCCCCCAGTGTATTATGGAGACCCCACAGCGGCCTTAGTGTATTACTGAGACCCCACAGCGGCCCCCAGTTTAATAGTGAGACTCCACAGTGGCCCCAGTGTATTACTGATACCCCACAGCGGCCCCAAGTGTTTAAGTAATACCGCACTACGGCCCCTAGTGTAATAGTGACAACCCACAACAGCCCCCAGTGTATTAGTGACAATGCACAGCGGCCCCTAGTGTATTATTGGCACCCCACACCAGCCCCTAGTGTAATAGTGAGACCCCACAGCGGCCCCCAGTGTAATAGTGAGACCACACAGCGGCCCCCAGTGTATTAGTGACTCTCCACAGCGGCCCCCAGTGTATTAGTGAGAGTATACAGCGGCCCCCAGTGTAATAGTGAGACCCCACAGCGGCCCCCAGGGCATTAGTGAGACCCCACAGCGGCCCCCGGTGTAAAAGTGACACTTCACAGCGCCTGCCAGTGTATTAGTGAGACTCCACAGCAGCCCCAAGTGTAATACTGAAACCCCACAGCGGCCCACAGTGTAATAGTGAGAGACCATAGAGGCCCCCAGTGTATTAGTGAGAGCTCGCAGTGGCCCCCAGTGTAATAGTGAGACCCCACAGCGGCCCCCAGGGCATTAGTGAGACCCAACAGCGGCCCCCAGTGCATTAGTGAGACCCCACAGCAGCCCCCAGTGTGTTAGTGAGACCCCACAGCGGCCCCCAGTGTAATACTGAGACCCCACAGCGGCCCCCAGTGTAATGGTGAGAGCCCATAGCGGCCCCCAGTGTATTAGTGAGATCTCGCAGTGGCCCCTAGTGTAATAGTGAGACCCCACAGCGACCCCAGTGTATTACTGACAATGCACAGTGGTCCCTAGTTTATTATTGATACCCCACAGTGGCTCCTAGTGTAATAGTGACACTCCACAGCAGCCCCAAGTATATTAATGTGACCCCACAGCAGCCCCAAGTGGATTAGTGAGACCCCACAGCGGCCCCCAGTGTATTAGTGAGACCCCACAGTGGCCCCTAGTGTAATAGTGAGACCCCACAGCGGCCCCAGTGTATTACGGACACTCCGCAGAGGCCCCCAGTGTATTAGTGTGACTCCACAGCGGCCGCAAGTGTAATAGTTAGACCCCACAGCGGCCCCCAGTGTATTAGTGAGACCCCACAGTGGCCCCTAGTGTAATAGTTAGACCCCACAGCGGCCCCCAGTGTATTACGGACACTCCGCAGAGGCCCCCAGTGTATAAGTGTGACTCCACAGCGGCCCCAAGTGTAATAGTTAGACCCCACAGCGGCCCCCAGTGTATTAGTGAGACGCCACAGTGACCCCTAGTGTAATAGTGAATACCCACAGCCGCCCCCAGTGTAATAGTGAGACCCCACAGTGGCCCCCAGTGTAATAGTGAGACCCCACAGCAGCCTCCAGTGTAATAGTGAGGCCCCACAGTGGCCCCCAGTGTAATAGTGAGGCTCCTCAGAGGCCCCCAGTGTATTATGGAGACCCCACAGCGGCCTTAGTGTATTACTGAAACCCCACAGCGGCCTCCAGTTTAATAGTGAGACTCCACAGTGGCCCCAGTGTATTACTGAGACCCCACAGCGGCCCCTAGTGTTTAAGTAAGACCGCACTACGGCCCCTAGTGTATTAGTGAGACCGCACAGCAGCCACCAGTGTTTTAGTGACAACCCACAACAGCCCTCAGTGTATTAGTGACAATGCACAGCGGCCCCTAGTGTATTATTGGCACCCCACAGCAGCCCCTAGTGTAATAGTGAGACCCCACAGCGGCCCCCAGTGTAATAGTGAGACCACACAGCGGACCCCAGTGTATTAGTTACTCTCCACAGCGGCCCACAGTATATGAGTGACACCACACAGCGGCCCCCAGTGTATTAGTGAGAGTATACAGCGGCCCCCAGTGTAATAGTGAGACCACACAGCGGCCCCCAGTGTATTAGTGACTCTCCACAGCGGCCCACAGTATATGAGTGACACCACACAGCGGCCCCCAGTGTATTGGTGAGAGTATACAGCGGCCCCCAGTGTAATAGTGAGACCCCACAGCGGCCCCCAGGACATTAGTGAGACCCCACAGCGGCCCCCGGTGTAATAGTGACACTTCACAGCGCCTGCCAGTGTACTAGTGAGACCCCACAGCAGCCCCAAGTGTAATACTGAAACCCCACAGCGGCCCCCAGTGTAATAGTGAGAGACCATAGCGGTCCCCAGTGTATTAGTGAGACCTCGCAGTGGCCCCTAGTGTAATAGTGAGACCGCACAGCGGCCCCCAGTGTACTAGTAAGACCTCGCAGTGGCCCCTAGTGTAATAGTGAGACCCCACAGCGGCCCCCAGTGTATTAGTGACAATGCACAGTGGTCCCCAGTTTATTATTGACACCCCACAGCGGCTCCTAGTGTAATAGTGACACTCCACAGCGGCCCCCAGTGTATTAGTGTGACCCCACAGCGGCCCCAAGTGGATTAGTGAGACACCACAGCGGCCCCCATTGTATTAGTGAGACCCCACAGCGGCCCCCATTGTATTAATGAGACCCCATAGTAGCCCCCAGTGTATTAGTGACTCTCCACAGTGGCCCCCAGTGTAATAGTGAAAGACCATAGCGGCCCCCAGTGTATTAGTGAGACCTCGCAGTGGCCCCTAGTGTAATAGTGAGACCCCACAGCGGCCCCCAGTGTATTAGTGACAAAGCACAGTGGTCCCTAGTTTATTATTGACACCCCACAGCGGCTCCTAGTGTAATAGTGACACTCCACAGCGGCCCCTAGTATATTAGTGTGACCCCACAGCGGCCCCCAGTGTATTAGTGAGACCCCACAGCGGCCCCCATTGTATTAGTGAGACCCCACAGCAGCCCCTAGTATAATACTGAGAGCTTGCAGCTGCCCCCAGTGTATTAGTGAGACCCCACAGCGGCCTCCAGTGTATTACTGACAGTCCGCAGAGGCCCCCAGTGTATTAGTGTGACTCCACAGCGGCCCCCAGTTAATTAGTGAGACCCCACAGCGGCCCCTAGTGTAATAGTGAGAACCCACGGTGGCCCACAGTGTAATAGTGAGACCCCACAGCCGCCCCGAGTGTAATAGTGAGACCCCCGAGTGGCGCCCAGTGTAATAGTGAGGCCCCGCAGAGGCCTCTAGTGTATTATCGAGACCCCACAGTGGCCTTAGTGTATTATTGAGACCCCACAGCGGCCTCCAGTTTAATAGTGAGACTCCACATTGGCCCCAGTGTATTACTGAGACCCCACAGCGGCCTCCAGTGTATTAGTAAGACCGCACTACGGCCCCTAGTGTATTAGTGAGACCCCACAGCAGCCACCAGTGTATTAGTGACAACCCACAACAGCCCCCAGTGTATTAGTGACAATGCACAGCGGCCCCTAGTGTATTATTGGCACCCCACACTGGCCCCTAGTGTAATAGTGAGACCACACAGCGGCCCCCAGTGTATTAGTGACTATCCACAGCGGCCCACAGTGTATGAGTGACACCACGCAGCGGCCCCCAGTGTATTAGTGAGACTATACAGCGGCCCCCAGTGTAATAGTGAGACCCCACAGCGGCCCCCAGGGCATTAGTGAGACCCCACAGCGGCCCCCGGTGTAATAGTGACACTTCACAGCGCCTGCCAGTGTATTAGTGAGACCACACAGCAGCCCCAAGTGGATTAGTGAGACCCCACAGCGGCCCCCAGTGTATTAGTGAGACCCCACAGCTGTCCCCATTGTATTAGTGAGACCCCACAGCAGCCCCTAGTATAATACTTAGACCCCACAGTGGCCCCCAGTGTATTAGTGAGACCCCACAGTGGCCCCTAGTGTAATGGTGAGAGCCCATAGCGGCCCCCAGTGTATTAGTGAGACCTCGCAGTGGCCCCTAGTGTAATAGTGAGACTCCACAGCGGCCCCCAGTATATTAGTGTGACCCCACAGCGGCCCCAAGTGGATTAGTGAGACCCCACAGCGGCCCCCAGAGTATTACTGAGACCGCACAGCGGCCTCCAGTGTATTACTGACACTCCGCAGAGGCCCCCCGTGTATTAGTGTGACTCCACAGTGGCCCCAAGTGTAATAGTTAGACCCCATAGCGGCCCCCAGTTAATTAGTGAGACCCCACAGCGGCCCCCTATTGTAATAGTGAGACCCCACAGCAGCCCCTAGTATAATACTGAGACCCCACAGCGGCCCCCAGTGTATTAGTGAGACACCATAGTGGCCCCTAGTGTAATAGTGAAACCCCACAGCGGCCCCCAGTGTATTACTGACACTCCGCGGAGGGCCCCTGTCTATTAGTGTGACTCCACAGCGGCCCCAAGTGTAATAGTTAGACCTCACAGCGGCCCCAAGTGAATTAGTGAGACCCCACAGCGACCCCGAGTGTATTAGTGAGACCCCTTAATGGCCTCTAGTGTAATAGTGAGACCCCACAGCACCCCCCAGTGTATTAGTGACAATGCACAGTGGCCCCTAGAGTATTATTGAGACCGCACAGCGGCCCCTAGTGTAATAGTGAGACCACACAGCGGCCCCCAGTGTATGACTGTCACAGCACAGTGGCCCCAGTGTATTAGTGAGACTCCATAGCGGCCCCCAGTGCATTAGTGACACCCCACAGCCTCCCCAATGTATTAGTGACACCTCACGGTGGCCCACAGTGTAATAGTGAGAATCTATGGCGACCGCCAGTGTAATACTGATTCCCTCACGGCAGCCCCCAGTGTATTATGGAGACCCCACAGCGGCCTTAGTGTATTACTGAAACCCCACAGCGGCCTCCAGTTTAATAGTGAGACTCCACAGTGGCCCCAGTGTATTACTGAGACCCCACAGCGGCCCCTAGTGTTTAAGTAAGACCGCACTACGGCCCCTAGTGTATTAGTGAGACCGCACAGCAGCCACCAGTGTTTTAGTGACAACCCACAACAGCCCTCAGTGTATTAGTGACAATGCACAGCGGCCCCTAGTGTATTATTGGCACCCCACAGCAGCCCCTAGTGTAATAGTGAGACCCCACAGCGGCCCCCAGTGTAATAGTGAGACCACACAGCGGACCCCAGTGTATTAGTTACTCTCCACAGCGGCCCACAGTATATGAGTGACACCACACAGCGGCCCCCAGTGTATTAGTGAGAGTATACAGCGGCCCCCAGTGTAATAGTGAGACCACACAGCGGCCCCCAGTGTATTAGTGACTCTCCACAGCGGCCCACAGTATATGAGTGACACCACACAGCGGCCCCCAGTGTATTGGTGAGAGTATACAGCGGCCCCCAGTGTAATAGTGAGACCCCACAGCGGCCCCCAGGACATTAGTGAGACCCCACAGCGGCCCCCGGTGTAATAGTGACACTTCACAGCGCCTGCCAGTGTACTAGTGAGACCCCACAGCAGCCCCAAGTGTAATACTGAAACCCCACAGCGGCCCCCAGTGTAATAGTGAGAGACCATAGCGGTCCCCAGTGTATTAGTGAGACCTCGCAGTGGCCCCTAGTGTAATAGTGAGACCGCACAGCGGCCCCCAGTGTACTAGTAAGACCTCGCAGTGGCCCCTAGTGTAATAGTGAGACCCCACAGCGGCCCCCAGTGTATTAGTGACAATGCACAGTGGTCCCCAGTTTATTATTGACACCCCACAGCGGCTCCTAGTGTAATAGTGACACTCCACAGCGGCCCCCAGTGTATTAGTGTGACCCCACAGCGGCCCCAAGTGGATTAGTGAGACACCACAGCGGCCCCCATTGTATTAGTGAGACCCCACAGCGGCCCCCATTGTATTAATGAGACCCCATAGTAGCCCCCAGTGTATTAGTGACTCTCCACAGTGGCCCCCAGTGTAATAGTGAAAGACCATAGCGGCCCCCAGTGTATTAGTGAGACCTTGCAGTGGCTCCTAGTGTAATAGTGAGACCCCACAGCGGCCCCCAGTGTATTAGTGACAAAGCACAGTGGTCCCTAGTTTATTATTGACACCCCACAGCGGCTCCTAGTGTAATAGTGACACTCCACAGCGGCCCCTAGTATATTAGTGTGACCCCACAGCGGCCCCCAGTGTATTAGTGAGACCCCACAGCGGCCCCCATTGTATTAGTGAGACCCCACAGCAGCCCCTAGTATAATACTGAGAGCTTGCAGCTGCCCCCAGTGTATTAGTGAGACCCCACAGCGGCCTCCAGTGTATTACTGACAGTCCGCAGAGGCCCCCAGTGTATTAGTGTGACTCCACAGCGGCCCCCAGTTAATTAGTGAGACCCCACAGCGGCCCCTAGTGTAATAGTGAGAACCCACGGTGGCCCACAGTGTAATAGTGAGACCCCACAGCCGCCCCGAGTGTAATAGTGAGACCCCCGAGTGGCGCCCAGTGTAATAGTGAGGCCCCGCAGAGGCCTCTAGTGTATTATCGAGACCCCACAGTGGCCTTAGTGTATTATTGAGACCCCACAGCGGCCTCCAGTTTAATAGTGAGACTCCACATTGGCCCCAGTGTATTACTGAGACCCCACAGCGGCCTCCAGTGTATTAGTAAGACCGCACTACGGCCCCTAGTGTATTAGTGAGACCCCACAGCAGCCACCAGTGTATTAGTGACAACCCACAACAGCCCCCAGTGTATTAGTGACAATGCACAGCGGCCCCTAGTGTATTATTGGCACCCCACACTGGCCCCTAGTGTAATAGTGAGACCACACAGCGGCCCCCAGTGTATTAGTGACTATCCACAGCGGCCCACAGTGTATGAGTGACACCACGCAGCGGCCCCCAGTGTATTAGTGAGACTATACAGCGGCCCCCAGTGTAATAGTGAGACCCCACAGCGGCCCCCAGGGCATTAGTGAGACCCCACAGCGGCCCCCGGTGTAATAGTGACACTTCACAGCGCCTGCCAGTGTATTAGTGAGACCACACAGCAGCCCCAAGTGGATTAGTGAGACCCCACAGCGGCCCCCAGTGTATTAGTGAGACCCCACAGCTGTCCCCATTGTATTAATGAGACCCCACAGCAGCCCCTAGTATAATACTGAGACCCCACAGTGGCCCCCAGTGTATTAGTGAGACCCCACAGTGGCCCCTAGTGTAATGGTGAGAGCCCATAGCGGCCCCCAGTGTATTAGTGAGACCTCGCAGTGGCCCCTAGTGTAATAGTGAGACTCCACAGCGGCCCCCAGTATATTAGTGTGACCCCACAGCGGCCCCAAGTGGATTAGTGAGACCCCACAGCGGCCCCCAGAGTATTACTGAGACCGCACAGCGGCCTCCAGTGTATTACTGACACTCCGCAGAGGCCCCCCGTGTATTAGTGTGACTCCACAGTGGCCCCAAGTGTAATAGTTAGACCCCATAGCGGCCCCCAGTTAATTAGTGAGACCCCACAGCGGCCCCCTATTGTAATAGTGAGACCCCACAGCAGCCCCTAGTATAATACTGAGACCCCACAGCGGCCCCCAGTGTATTAGTGAGCCACCATAGTGGCCCCTAGTGTAATAGTGAAACCCCACAGCGGCCCCCAGTGTATTACTGACACTCCGCGGAGGGCCCCTGTCTATTAGTGTGACTCCACAGCGGCCCCAAGTGTAATAGTTAGACCTCACAGCGGCCCCAAGTGAATTAGTGAGACCCCACAGCGACCCCGAGTGTATTAGTGAGACCCCTTAATGGCCTCTAGTGTAATAGTGAGACCCCACAGCACCCCCCAGTGTATTAGTGACAATGCACAGTGGCCCCTAGAGTATTATTGAGACCGCACAGCGGCCCCTAGTGTAATAGTGAGACCACACAGCGGCCCCCAGTGTATGACTGTCACAGCACAGTGGCCCCAGTGTATTAGTGAGACTCCATAGCGGCCCCCAGTGCATTAGTGACACCCCACAGCCTCCCCAATGTATTAGTGACACCTCACGGTGGCCCACAGTGTAATAGTGAGAATCTATGGCGACCGCCAGTGTAATACTGATTCCCTCACGGCAGCCCCCAGTGTATTAGTGAGTACCCACAGCGGCCTCCAGTGCATTAGTGACACAACACAGCGGCCCCCTAATCGAGACTCACATACTTACCCTGTCCTCCCCCTCCTGGAAGCTCCGCTCCTCTTCAGCTCGGCGATGATCCCCTGCTCTCGTGGAATCTGAGAGGAAACCTCAGGGAAGGAGGATCCTGGATGCACACTAACGTTGCAGTGTGCGCCAGGATTACCGCGGCTAGCAGCGCTGTAAGTGACTACAAGCAGGGGAGCCGCGGCCCCTGCCGGTATTCACTAGTGATGAGCGGCGATGGCGGCGCATGCCAGTAGAGAGGGCTCTGCATGCCGCTTCTGGTCCACTGGTCTAGTCCCATATAACCCCTTTAATTGCCTTAAAGAGGCAACATTTTATTTTATCCATTCTCAATTTTTTTCCTCCACCCTTTTAAAAAATCATAATGCTTTTTTTATTCATCCATCAACGTAGATAGATAAACAAGATATATTTTTCAATGTTTCTATTTAATGTACCATATAATGTACAAAAAAAATTCTAATTTAGTGTAATGGCTTTTATTTGGAGCCATACATGTATGTACACAGGCACGGTATATCCATATACTGGACGGTTTTGTTGGTGATATAAAAAAAATTAGAGATATAAAGATATAAAAAAAATTATTAAAAGTTAAACCATCTGTTGTAAATGTACACCAAGATTATGCCATTAAAAATGACAATTTATCCTACATAAAAGAAGCCATCATATGGCTATGCTGATGGGGAAATAAAAATTGTATGGCTCTAGGAATGTAACTATACAAAAATGAACAATTAGTTAGTTATTTGGGCCTAAAATGAGCCAGTCATTGAGGAGTTAAGAAACGATTATTTAATTTATTTGTAAATACAGTAAAAGGCCGTTAATCTGGCACATGGTAACCCAGGAATATGAATAATCCACCAAGCAAGAAAAATTGTCACACAGAGTATATAGAAGCTTCTCTCATAATCCGACGATTACTGGGCCCTGTGAATCTTCATAGTCCGTGGTGGACCTTCTGAAACTCAGGAGCCTCTCCAGGAGGAGCCAATGCAATAGCCAATGGAACCATAGGTGCTACCCCTACAGTATCAGCACATCAATGCCAGCAGACTTATCACATCATGGCCTTTAAGACCCACCATGGGTTGTCATACTGTATGTATAGGTGTGTATGTATGCTTTGTACAGTATGTACATCTACAGGAATGGATTATATGATTTTGGAGAATTGGAAGATGTTGCATTACAGGAATTTGACTGCTGACATTCATGAAACAATAGAAAACTTTACACTCCATCTCTGGTTTTTATACACAGAAATTATAATATCTTTCACACTACTTGATGATGGTGCTTGTAGAACACCAGTATTATGATCTCACTGTATGAATTTTGTCCTGGCAACTTGCTGAACTCTACTACAGTGAGATTCCATATGAAACATGTCACAATTGATTTGATGACATCATCACCTTCTATATCCCACTGTCCTGCCTTGAAGGAAATCACTGCCTTACAGACTTCCGACTGTAAGGCGGCCCCCTTTGCGTATCGTGATACACAAAGCAAAAAGTGATTTTTATGATGGAGAAAAGTAGAAGAGCCAAACGTGATCAGGTTCTGATACAGAGGAGAGGGATTATCGAAGAGCAGCTACCCATATTCGTTTTAGGGCAAAATGACACCCAGCCTCCGGATATGGATAATGCTGCTCCAGAAATAATGTCTAAAAGACAAAATCTGGAGAAAAGAAGATCGAGCATGAGACATGAGATCCATACACAAAAACGAAATATGGAGAATCTCATGAGTGCTAATTCTGCAGAATCTGCTGCAGAACTCCAGAAGGCCATTCATGACTCCATGAAGAAAATTGGAGAACTGGCCCCAGAAATAAGAAGGATGAATAAAGATGCCATCCTCATAAAGCTGAGGAACATCGTCAGCACAGAGCTGGAGTTGGAAGAGGCTCTGCAAGAAACACCTGCAAGCGTCCCATTCTCTGGATGGGAGAGCGAAGAGAGCCCAAATCCACAGAGAGAGGCAGCCCAGAACAGGATGAGAAACAACAGAGACTGGGTTGTCCAACGTAGAAGGCGTCTCAACTACGCCAGACCCATAGAGAATGGAAATGGTGCTCTAAAAAGGTCCCGGTCATCGGCTATAACCATCTCCTTTAAAGAGTCCAAGAAAATCAAGTACAGTGACTCCACACCCAATAGATCATTGGAGGAAGAAGCACCAGGTAAGCTGGAAATAGTTCACTATGGTTAAACTGTAGGGGATTTTACTGCTAATTATTTGTAGGCCTGATTTATCCAAACTGTCTAATGGAAAAACTGTCCTTGTTGCCCATAGCAACCGATCATAATGCAGCTTTCATTGTTCCACGGAATTTCAAGAAATGGAATCTGAGCTCTGATTGGTCGCTATGGTGGGCAACAAGGGCAATTTTTCTATTAGTTCTAATAAATTAGATCCCAAATATTAGACTTTTTTTTATTAAGTTAAATCTCATTTAAAATATAGATTTTACAGTTCTAGTTAATATTGAATCTTTTCTCTTCCCAACAGATGAAAGCCTTAACCCAGCCGTGATACCAGTTGAACACCTTGGTAATGCCAGTAGCCGGACTCCACCCCCCAGAGAACAGGTCAATACAGTAACATCCATTGACCTGGATCACCTCACATTCCATAGAAAGCTTGGAGCGGGGACATTTGGAAAAGTAAGTGGCCAAAGATTTAAACTTCTTCTAAAAATTAGACTTATTTTCATAATAAATCACTTTCTTTCCCCAAAATTCTCCTTGTCCTGATCTGTTGTGATTCTCCTCCAGGTGGTCTTGGCATCTGATCCGGTTAGTGAAGAACTGCTGGCCATTAAAATTATGAACAAGAGCCGCACCGGTGATAAAATCTATACCGAGCTGGACGCTCTGACCATTGCCGCTGGGAGCCCCTTCTTAATATCACTGCGGGCATTTACAGAGAAGAAACATCATTATATAATTGCTATGGACTACATGGCCAGAGGAGACCTGCACCATCTGATGATGGAATGGATGCCGTTTGACTATCAAACAACAAGGTAAATATCTTATAGCTGAATCCTATAAGCTGCTGTATGTACATTGTGGTCCTGGAGCAAGGGACAATGACAACAGGAGGGGGTTTAAACATGAACAGGACATGTCTGTATATCTTCTGATGATCTCTAGGATTATGTATGGAGTCACTAACCAATCCCCTATTTTCTTCTCCACAGACCGTTTGCAGCAGAGATGGTCTGCGGCATCCAATTCCTACATGATCATGGCGTAGTACATCGGTAATTAGTTATATCCTCATATATAAATTCTGTATCACTAAGTTGACTTCTTACATATCTATACTATGTGGTTCTTTTCATGAACCATCCATCATAATAAATGTCTGTTCTTTCTTTCTACAGTGACCTGAAGCCCCAAAATATACTCCTCAGTGACATCGGGCACATTAAGATCGCTGATTATGGATTAGCTGCGATTAATGTGTTTGGGGAGGACACGATGAATGACTTTTTAGGCACTAAAGGTTACACCGCCCCAGAGGTAAGGAACGTTCCTGTCTGATTGGTGTATACAGTAGGACTGAGTAATAACATGTTACTTATGGCTTCCAGTGTGTTAACTTCCATCATCACCCAAGGAATCGCTATCTACCCTAATCTAATCACAGAGCTGTCCTCATAGTCTCTGTATGTAAATCCCTTCACCTGTATACTCAGCTGATCTTCCTATTGATATTTTAACAGGTGATGAACGGTGACAGCTACAACCACCTGGTAGACTCCTTCTCTTTGGGTGTCATCTTATACATGATGAGCATAGGAGATCAACCATTCTATGGCGAAGGCACAATGGAGGATTATTATACATCACTGCAGGAGGATGAACCTTTTTATCTAGAGGGAATGTGCCCGAATGCCATCAGTATAATCGACGGGGTGAGTAGCGTCAAATGAAGGATGATTGAGAGGAATAGAAGTTATTGTACTACGACCTAATACATAATATAATGGCTAATGGCTTCTCTTATTTTCCAGCTCCTCTGCAAGACTCCTTGTGACCGGTTGCCGATAACATCTTCCATCAGATCCCACCCGTTCTTCTACTCTATTGACTGGGATGATGTAGAGACAGGCAGTTCCTGCCCACCATTCCAATGGGACTTTGTAAGTATAAGGCCCAGTGACATCCATTAGAGTGTTATCATTGATGTGTAACACATTCACACTAGACCCCTTATTATATGTATATCTGTGAAGAGCAGAATCTCAGACATGTATTTTTGTGTTCTTACAGGAGTAATTGGCTCATACAATCCAGCCACATTCCCATAACATCCGGGAATGAGCCTTTCTACATCAATTATATTTACCATCTTATAAATCATCCACTACTTAACATCTAGAACAGTCCATTTCCATCAAGTGGATGATACAACTCTAACAACTGGACTGTTCTAAAAATCGGAATAACAGTACCATCAAACTCCCCCCACTTAACATCAACGTGGATCATAACACCAAACATCTCGGGATTTATTCCGATCGCCATATTACTAACTATAGGTTGAAATTGAAAGAGTTCTATCAACCTTACTTACTATGGAACCTTCTGAATGTCTCAACTACAATGTGGTGACAATGACAGAAGAAAGTTGTGAGGCAGAAGTAACTCCTTCACCTACCAGACATGGACTTATAGAAGGCTGACTGGCAAACCGCAGTGTTGTAAGAAGAACATCCAGGATACATTTCAGCTAGACGGGCCATACTTCAAAAATTGCTGCTCTTTCCTCTCCATCACACGTGACCTGGACCTGGATATCCAAAAACAACACATATGTAAGCCAAGGCCTGAAGAGCGGACTCACCATCATCTGCTCCTTTCTATTGAAAGTAATACCATTGCATAAGAGTAACATCTTTCATGTACAAATAAATGTATATTAACTTCTATGGAGGTTTTGGCTAAATTCTTTCCATAAACAGAACTTATTAATTATCATGAGAACCTAATATAATTGGGGGAGGATTTATGTAACATAAGGCGCTTTTGCACGGGACGACCTGTCGGGCGCAAGATGCCTAACAGCGATAATTATAACCATTCCTGTGATTTTACCCAGGAATGATTAATACTAGTGAATGGAGGCGGAGTGGGCCGGGGATCATACCGGTCTGCCTGCCTCCATTCACAGTAAGCAGGCAGTCATTCATAAGTGACCAACTGCCTGTTTACACGGGCCGATCCATCCTTCAGTTTTCTGCATACATTTACACTGAACGGTAGTCATTAGGATTCTTGCAGGATCGCCAGAAATCGTACGATTATCGGCCCGTATAAAAGCATGTGCACTCCCATGTTACACTGTATACGGTAAAGGAGGATGACTTATGTCTGGTTAGAATAGTTCAAAAGCAGTGAATGCGTATGGCTGCCACTATTAGACAAGCCATATGGTTGGCACTGCATTAATATTTGGGCTCTATTTAATGATGCTAATCTAGAGCCCTAAAGTTGGGAGTTATATGGGTACCAACATGTGTTCCTCTTATACGGTGGTTCTCTTATATAAGGGTATGGTCATGTGGTTTAGATCTGCTGAGAAAAATCTGCAGCAGCAAAATCCACACTTAGGCCTCATGTCCACGGGGAAAATCAGGCCCGCTACGGATTCTCCATGGAGAATCCGCAGCGTGTCCCTCCTGCCCCGCGGACATGAGGGCTGAAAATAGAATAAACTCACCTGCTGCGGGCCGTGTGTGTCTTCTCTTCTTCCCGGCCGGATCTTCTTTCTTCGGCATGCCAGCTGCGTTCCGCGTGCATGCGCCGGGCACATCCGCCGGGCCGAAGCAAGAAGATCTGGCCGGGAAGAAGGGAAGACACGCACGGCCCGCAGCAGGTGAGTATATTCTGATTTTAGGTCTCCTGCGGATCCGGACGGCTTCCATAGGCTTCATTAGAAGCCTGCGGAAGCCGTCCGCGCAGGAGACCTGCACCAAATGGAGCATGGTTCGGATTTTTTCTTGCACGCGGATCCGCTTCTGCAGGGAAAAATGACATCTGCAGGTATGTAACTACCAGCGGGTGTCTAATGAATCCCTATGGGGCGCGGATCAGCGTGCAGAAAAAAACGCTGCGGATTTTAAATAATAATTTGCAAGTGGACATGAGGCCTTAGGGCCCATTCACATGGGCGTATATTCAGTCATGGCAGCACACGGGCACATTATAGCCTCTGAGGTATTCATACGTGCAAATTTTTAAACGGACCAATATTCGTACTAGCATGTCCTGCCCTAGTCCACATCAGGGATAAGAGTAGGACGTGTAATATCCACTGCCCCGCACATTGGGCATCAATCAGACAGGGTGACGCTGTCACTTCAGTCAACGGATGGACAGGGATCCCAAGAAGCGAACCCTGATGATGAACGATAGATGACTTAGCTTAAGGATAGGTTATCAACAGTCTAGTCCCGTGATAGCGAACCTTTCAGAGACCGAGTGCCCCAACTGCAACCCAAATGGAAAATTTCATTAGCGTTTCATCCAAAAAGCAGTCAAAATGTGCCCCATGTCTATTTTGAAACAGCCCTGCCCATTTGCAACACATGTAAACATACGCCAGCAGTAATAGTGACCCCCCACACCAACACCTTCAATAATAGTGACCCACCCAAGCGGACAAAGTGATAATAGTGACAACACTCAGTGATCCCAGCAAAATTTGAGAACCCTCCCCCCCCCCCCCAGCGATAATAGTGACACCACCCCAGTATAATAATGACAGCACAACAGTATAATAGTGACACCCCCCGGTATAATAGTGACACCACACAGTGGCCCCCAGTTTATTATTGAGTACCCACAGCGGCCCATAATATACTAGTGAGAACCCACAGCGGTCCCCAGTGTATTAGTGAGATCCCACAGCGGCCCCCAATATATAAGTGACAGCCCACAGTGGCCCCCAGGGTATTAGTGACACCCCACGGCGGCCCCGAAGTGTAACAGTGACACTCCATAGTGTCCCTTAATGCATAAGTGACCGCCCGCTGTGGAGCCCAGTGTATTATTGACACCACACAGTGGCCCCTAGTTTATTATTGAGGCCCCACAGCGGCCATAATACACTAGTGAGAGCCCACAGCAGCCCCGAGTATAATAATGAGAACCACAGTATAATAGTGACAGCCCAGAGAGGCCGCCATTATATTAGTGACCCCCACAGCGGCCCCCAGTGTAATAGTGATACCCCACAGCGGCCCCCAATATATCAGTGAAACCCCACAGTGGCCCCCAGTCTATTAGTGAAACCTCACAGCGGCCCCCAATATATAAGTGACACCCCACAGCGGCCCCCAGGGTATTAATGACACCCCACAGCGGCCCCGAGTGTAATAGTGACACTCCACAGCGTCCCTTAATGTAGAAGTGACCCCCCACTGTGGACTCCAGTGTATTATTGAGACCTCACAGTGGCCCCAAGTGTTTTAGTGACTACCCACAGCTACCCCCAGTGAGACCCCACAGTAGCCCACAGTATAATACTGAGACCCAACAGCAGCCCCAAGGTATTAGTGAAACCCCACAGCGGCCCTCAGTGTATTAGTGACACCCGACAGTTGCCCCCAGTGTAAAATTGAGACCCCACAGTGGCACCCAGTGTAATAGTGAGACCCCACAGCAGCCCCCAGTGTATTAGTGACATGAAACAGCGGCCCCGAGCGTATTAGTAACACCCCACAGTGGCCCCCAGTGTAAACGTGAGACCCCACAGCGGCTCCCAGAGTAATAGTGACACCCCACAGCGTACCCCAATGGATAAGTGAGATCCCGACAACAGCCCCCAGTGTGCTAGTGAGAACCCACAGCGGCCCCAGTGTATTAGTGAGTCCCTACAGTGGCCCCCAGTGTATTAGTTAGACCACCCCCCCGCAATGGCCCCCAGTGCAATAGTGAGACCCCACAGTGGCCCCCAGTATATTAGTGACAGCTCAAGGTGGACCCCATTGTAACAATGAGACCCCACAGTGGCCCCAGTGTAATTGTTAGACCCCACAGTGGCCCCCAGAGTAATAGTGACACACCACAGCGGTCTTCAGTGTATTAGTAAGACCCCACAGCTGCCCATAGTGTAATAGTGACACCCCACAGCTGCCCCCAGTGTAATAGTGAGACCCCACAGTGGCCCCCATTGTAATAGTGAGACCCCACAGCAGCCCCGAGTGTATTAGTGCCTACCCACAGTGGCCACCAGTGTAATAGTGAGACCCCACAGCGACCCACAGTATAATACTGAGACCCAAAAGCAGCCCTCAATGTATTAGTAACACCCCACAGAGGCCCCAGTGTATTAGTGACACCTGACAGCGGCCCCCAGTGTAACAGTGGGACCCCAAAGCGAAGACCAGTGTAATATTAAGACCCCACAGCAGCCCCCAGTGTATTAGTGACACCCCAAAGCGGCCTCCAGCGTATTAGTAAGACCCCACAGCTGCCCATACTGTAATAGTGAGAAGCCACAGCGGCCCACACTATATTATTGAGACCCCACAGCAGCCCCACTGTACTAGTGAGACCCTACAGCGGCCCCCAGTGTAATAGTGAGACTCCACAGTAACCCCCAGGGTATTAGTAAAACCCCACAGCGGCCCCCAGTGTAATAGTGAGACCTCACAGCAGCCCCCAATAAATCAGTGAGACCCTACAGTGGCCCCCAGTGTATTAGTGACACCCCACAGTGGACCCCCAGGGTATTAGTGACACCCCACGGCGGCCCCGTCTGTAATAGTGACACCTCACAGTGGCCCTCAATTTATAAGTGAGACCCCACAGCAGCCCCGAGTGTATTAGTGACTACCCACAGTGGCCCCGGTGTAATAATGAGACCCCACAGCGGCCCACAGTATAATACTGAGACCCAAAAGTAGACCCCAATGTATTAGTGAGACCCCAGAGCGGCCCCAGGGTATTAGTGACAGCCAACAGCGGCCCCAAGTGTAACAGTGAGACCCCAAAAGCGGCCCCCAGTGTAATAGTGAGACCCCCCAGCAGCCCCCAATATATTAGTGACACCCCAGAGCGGCCCCAAGTGTATTAGTGACACCCCAAAACGGCCCCCAATGTAACAGATAGACGTCACAGCGGCTCCCAGTGTAATAGTGAGACCCCACAGTGTACCCCAGTGGATTAGTGAAACCCCACAGCAGCCCCCAGTGTATTTGTAACACCCCACAGCGGCCCTAATTGTAATTGTGACACGCCACAGCGTCCCCAAGTGTATTAGCGAGACCCCACAGCAGCCACTGGTTTATTGGTAACACCGCACAGCGGACCCCAGTGTAATAGTGCCGGCCCACAGCCGCCGGCAATATATCAGTGAGACCTGACAGTGACCCCCAGTGTATTAGTGAAACCCCACAGCGGCCCCCAAGGTATAAGTTGCACCCTACAGCGGCCCCCAGGGTATTATTGAGACCCCACAGTGGCCCCCAGTGTATTAGTGACACCCCACAGCAGCCCCAAGTGTTTTAGTGACTAGCCACAGTGACCCACAGTGTAATAGTGAGACCCCACTGTGGCCCACAGTATAATACTGAGACCCAACAGCAGCCCCAAGGTATTAGTGACACCCCACAGCGGCCCTCAGTGTATTAGTTACACTCGACAGTTGCCCCCAGTGTAACAGTGAGACCCCACACTGGCACCCAGTGTAATAGTGGGACCCCACAACAGCCCCCAGTGTATTAGTGACACCACACAGCGGCCGCTAGCATATTAGTGATACCCCAAAGTGGCCCCCAGTGTAACAGTGAGACACCAAAGCGTCTCCCAGAGTAATAGTGACACCCCACAGCATACCCCAGAGGATTAGTGAGACCCCTCAGCAGCCCCCAGTGGATTAGTGAGACCCCACAGCAGCCCCCAGTGTGTTAGTAAGAACCCACAGCGGCCCACTGTATTAGTGAGTCCCTACAGTGGCCTTCAGTGTATTAGTGAGACCCCCACCCCTCGCAGTGGCCCCCAGTGTAATAGTGAGACCCCACAGAGGCCCCCAGTGTATTACTGAGATTCCACGGCAGCGAACGGTGTATTGGTGACACCCCACAGTGGCCCCCAGTGTAATAGTGCCACTACACAGTGGCCCCACTTGTATTACTGAAACCCCACGGTGGCCCCCAGAATATTAGTGACATTCCAAGGCAGACCCCATTGTAAGAATGAGACCCCATAGTGGCCCCCAGTGTAATAGTTAGACCCCACAGTGGCCCTGAGTGTAATAGTGACACCCCACAGCGGACCCCAGTGTATTAGTGAGACCCCACAGCAGCCTCCAGTGTATTAGTGAGACCCCACACCTGCCCACAGTGTAATAGTGAGACCCCACAGCGGCCCCCATTGTAATAGTGAGACCCCACAGCGGCCCCCATTGTAATAGTGAAACCCCACAGAGGCCCCCATTGTAATAGTGAAACCCCACAGAGGCTTACAGTGTATTATCGAGACCCCACAGCAGCCCCACTGTACTAGTGAGACCCCACAGCGGACCCCAGTGTAATAGTGAGACTCCACAGTGGCCCCCAGGGTATTAGTGAAACCCCACAGCGGCCCCCAGTGTAATAGTGAGACCCCACAGCGTCCCCCACTGTAATATTGAGACCCGACAGCAGCCCCCAATATATTACTGAGACCCCACAGTGGCCCCCAGTGTATTAGCGACACCCCACAGTGGCCCCCAGGGTATTAGTGACAACCCACAATGGCCCCCAGGGTATTAGTGACACCCCACAGTGGCCCCCAGGGTATTAGTGACACCCCACGGTGGCTCTGTGTGTAATACTGACACCCCACAGTGGCCCTCACTGTATAAGTGAGACCCCACAGCAGCCCCCAGTGTAATAGTGAGACCCCACAGCGGCCCACAGTATAATACTGAGACCCAAAAGCAGCCCCCAAAGTATTAGTGACACCCCACAGCGTCCCCCAGTGTATTAGTGAGACCCCACAGTAGCCCCCAATATATTAGTGACACCCCACAGTGGCCCCTAGTGTATTAGTGACACCGCAAAGCGCCCCCCAGTGTAACAGAGAGACCGCACTGCGGGTCCCAGTGTAATAGTGAGACCCCACAGTGTACCGCAGAGGATTAGTGAGACCCCACAGCAGCCCACAGTGTATTTGTGACACCCTACAGCGGCCCCAATTGTAATTGTGACACGCCACAGCGGCCCCAATTGTAATTGTGACACGCCACAGCGGCCCCTCAGTGTATTAGCGAGACCCCACCGCAGCCACCGGTGTATTGGTAACACCCCACAGTGCCCCCCTGTGTAATAGTGCCACTCCACAGTGGCCCCCAGTGTAATAGTGACAGCCCCCAACGGCTCTGAGTGCATTTGTGACACCCCATAGTGGCCCAAAGTATATTAGTGACACCCCACGGCGGCCCCCATTGTAACAGTGAGACCACACAGCGAACCCCAAGTGTAATAGTGAGACCCCACAGTGGCCCCAGTGTAATAGTGATACCCCACAGCGAACCCCGGTGTATTGGTGAGACCCCACAGCAGCCTCCAGTGTATTAGTGAAACCTCACAGCAGCGCCCAGTGTAATAGTGAGACCCCACAGCGGCCCCAAGTCTAATAGTGAGACTCCACAGTGGCCCCCAGTGTATTAGTGAGACCCCACAGCGGTCCCCACTGTGATAGTGAGACCCCACAGCGGCGCCCATTGATTTGTAACACCACACAGTGGCCCCCAGGGTATTAGTGACACCCCACGGCGGCTACAAGTGTAATAGTGACACCCCACAGCCGCCCCCAATGTATAAGTGACACCCCACTGTGGACCCCAGTGTATTATTGAGACCCCACAGTGGCCCCCAGTGTATTAGTGAAACACAATAGCAGACCCATGTGTATTAGTGACTACCCACAGCGGTCCCCAGTTTAATAGTGAAACCACACAGCGGCCCATAATGTAATACTAAGACCCAACAGTAGCCTCTCAGTGTATCAGTGAGACCGAACAGCGGCCCGCAGTGTATTAGTGACACTGGACAGCAGCCCCAGGTGTAACAGTGAGACCCCACAGCGGCCCTTCAGTGTATTAGTGACACCTCACAGCAGCCCCCAGTGTATTAGTAAGACCCTACCTTGGCCCCCAGTGTATTAGTAAGACCCCCCCAGTGGCTCCCAGTGTAATACTGAGACCCCGCAACGGCCTACAGTGTATTGGTGACACACCACAGCGGCTCCCAGTGTGATTGTGCCACTCCACAGTGGCCCCCAGTGTATTAGTGAGTCCCGACAGTGGCCCCCAGTGCAATAGGGACACTCCACAACGGCTCCGAGTGCATTAGTGACACCCCATAGCGGCCCCAAGCATATTAGTGACAACCCACGGCGGCCCCCATTGTAACAGTGAGACCCCACAGTGGCCCCAAGTGTAATAGTGAGACCCCACAGTGGCCCCAGGGTAATAGTGACACCCCACAGCGAACTCTGGTGTATTAGTGAGACCCCACAGCAGCCTCCAGTGTATTAGTTAGACCCTACAGCAGCCCCCAGTGTAATAGTGGGACCCCACAGCGGCCCCCTATTGTAATAGTGAGACCCCACAGCGGCCCACATTGTAATAGTGAGACCCCACAGTGGCCCCCAGTGTATTAGTGAGACCCCACAGTGGCCCCACTGTATTAGTGAGACCTCACAGCCCCAAGTGTAATAGGGAGAGTCCACAGTGGCCCCAAGTGTATTAGTGAGACCCCAAAGCGGTCTCCAGAGTAATAGTGAGACCCCACAGCGGCCCCAAGTGTAATAGTGAGACCCCACAGTGGACCCAGTGTAATAGTGAGACCCCACAGCGAACCCCGGTCTATTAGTGAGACCCCACAGCAGCCCCCAGTGTAATAGTGAGACCCCACAGCGGCCCATATTGTAATAGTGAGACCCCACAGTGGCCCCCAGTGTAATAGTGAGTCCCCACAGCAGCCCCCAATAAATCAGTGAGACCCTACAGTGGCCCCCAGTGTATTAGTGACACCCCACAGTGGACCCCCAGGGTATTAGTGACACCCCACGGCGGCCCCGTCTGTAATAGTGACACCTCACAGTGGCCCTCAATTTATAAGTGAGACCCCACAGCAGCCCCGAGTGTATTAGTGACTACCCACAGTGGCCCCCGGTGTAATAGTGAGACCCCACAGCGGCCCACAGTATAATACTGAGACCCAAAAGTAGACCCCAATGTATTAGTGAGACCCCAGAGCAGCCCCAGGGTATTAGTGACAGCCAACAGCGGCCCCAAGTGTAACAGTGAGACCCCAAAAGCGGCCCCCAGTGTAATAGTGAGACCCCCCAGCAGCCCCCAATATATTAGTGACACCCCAGAGCGGCCCCAAGTGTATTAGTGACACCCCAAAACGGCCCCCAATGTAACAGATAGACGTCACAGCGGCTCCCAGTGTAATAGTGAGACCCCACAGTGTACCCCAGTGGATTAGTGAAACCCCACAGCAGCCCCCAGTGTATTTGTAACACCCCACAGCGGCCCCAATTGTAATTGTGACACGCCACAGCGTCCCCAAGTGTATTAGCGAGACCCCACAGCAGCCACTGGTTTATTGGTAACACCGCACAGCGGACCCCAGTGTAATAGTGCCGGCCCACAGCCGCCGGCAATATATCAGTGAGACCTGACAGTGACCCCCAGTGTATTAGTGAAACCCCACAGCGGCCCCCAAGGTATAAGTTGCACCCTACAGCGGCCCCCAGGGTATTATTGAGACCCCACAGTGGCCCCCAGTGTATAAGTGACACCCCACAGCAGCCCCAAGTGTTTTAGTGACTAGCCACAGTGACCCACAGTGTAATAGTGAGACCCCACAGTGGCCCACAGTATAATACTGAGACCCAACAGCAGCCCCAAGGTATTAGTGACACCCCACAGCGGCCCTCAGTGTATTAGTTACACTCGACAGTTGCCCCCAGTGTAACAGTGAGACCCCACACTGGCACCCAGTGTAATAGTGGGACCCCACAACAGCCCCCAGTGTATTAGTGACACCACACAGCGGCCGCTAGCATATTAGTGATACCCCAAAGTGGCCCCCAGTGTAACAGTGAGACACCAAAGCGTCTCCCAGAGTAATAGTGACACCCCACAGCATACCCCAGAGGATTAGTGAGACCCCTCAGCAGCCCCCAGTGGATTAGTGAGACCCCACAGCAGCCCCCAGTGTGTTAGTAAGAACCCACAGCGGCCCACTGTATTAGTGAGTCCCTACAGTGGCCCTCAGTGTATTAGTGAGACCCCCACCCCTCGCAGTGGCCCCCAGTGTAATAGTGAGACCCCACAGAGGCCCCCAGTGTATTACTGAGATTCCACGGCAGCGAACGGTGTATTGATGACACCCCACAGTGGCCCCCAGTGTAATAGTGCCACTACACAGTGGCCCCACTTGTATTACTGAAACCCCACGGTGGCCCCCAGAATATTAGTGACATTCCAAGGCAGACCCCATTGTAAGAATGAGACCCCATAGTGGCCCCCAGTGTAATAGTTAGACCCCACAGTGGCCCTGAGTGTAATAGTGACACCCCACAGCGGACCCCAGTGTATTAGTGAGACCCCACAGCAGCCTCCAGTGTATTAGTGAGACCCCACACCTGCCCACAGTGTAATAGTGAGACCCCACAGCGGCCCCCATTGTAATAGTGAGACCCCACAGCGGCCCCCATTGTAATAGTGAAACCCCACAGAGGCCCCCATTGTAATAGTGAAACCCCACAGAGGCTTACAGTGTATTATCGAGACCCCACAGCAGCCCCACTGTACTAGTGAGACCCCACAGCGGACCCCAGTGTAATAGTGAGACTCCACAGTGGCCCCCAGGGTATTAGTGAAACCCCACAGCGGCCCCCAGTGTAATAGTGAGACCCCACAGCGTCCCCCACTGTAATATTGAGACCCGACAGCAGCCCCCAATATATTACTGAGACCCCACAGTGGCCCCCAGTGTATTAGCGACACCCCACAGTGGCCCCAAGGGTATTAGTGACACCCCACAATGGCCCCCAGGGTATTAGTGACACCCCACAGTGGCCCCCAGGGTATTAGTGACACCCCACGGTGGCTCTGTGTGTAATACTGACACCCCACAGTGGCCCTCACTGTATAAGTGAGACCCCACAGCAGCCCCCAGTGTAATAGTGAGACCCCACAGCGGCCCACAGTATAATACTGAGACCCAAAAGCAGCCCCAAAAGTATTAGTGACACCCCACAGTGGCCCCCAGTGTATTAGCGACACCCCACAGTGGCCCCCAGGGTATTAGTGACACCCCACAATGGCCCCCAGGGTATTAGTGACACCCCACAGTGTCCCCCAGTGTATTAGTGAGACCCCACAGTAGCCCCCAATATATTAGTGACACCCCACAGTGGCCCCTAGTGTATTAGTGACATCGCAAAGCGCCCCCCAGTGTAACAGAGAGACCGCACTGCGGGTCCCAGTGTAATAGTGAGACCCCACAGTGTACCGCAGTGGATTAGTGAGACCCCACAGCAGCCCCCAGTGTATTTGTGACACCCTACAGCGGCCCCAATTGTAATTGTGACACGCCACAGCGGCCCCAATTGTAATTGTGACACTCCACAGCAGCCTCCAGTGTATTAGTGAAACCTCACAGCAGCGCCCAGTGTAATAGTGAGACCCCACAGCGGCCCCAAGTCTAATAGTGAGACTCCACAGTGGACCCCAGTGTATTAGTGAGACCCCACAGCGGTCCCCACTGTGATAGTGAGACCCCACAGCGGCGCCCATTGATTTGTAACACCACACAGTGGCCCCCAGGGTATTAGTGACACCCCACGGCGGCTACAAGTGTAATAGTGACACCCCACAGCCGCCCCCAATGTATAAGTGACACCCCACTGTGGACCCCAGTGTATTATTGAGACCCCACAGTGGCCCCCAGTGTATTAGTGAAACACAATAGCAGACCCATGTGTATTAGTGACTACCCACAGCGGTTCCCAGTTTAATAGTGAAACCACACAGCGGCCCATAATGTAATACTAAGACCCAACAGTAGCCTCTCAGTGTATCAGTGAGACCGAACAGCGGCCCGCAGTGTATTAGTGACACTGGACAGCAGCCCCAGGTGTAACAGTGAGACCCCACAGCGGCCCTTCAGTGTATTAGTGACACCTCACAGCAGCCCCCAGTGTATTAGTAAGACCCTACCTTGGCCCCCAGTGTATTAGTAAGACCCCCCCAGTGGCTCCCAGTGTAATACTGAGACCCCGCAACGGCCTACAGTGTATTGGTGACACACCACAGCGGCTCCCAGTGTGATTGTGCCACTCCACAGTGGCCCCCAGTGTATTAGTGAGTCCCGACAGTGGCCCCCAGTGCAATAGGGACACTCCACAACGGCTCCGAGTGCATTAGTGACACCCCATAGCGGCCCCAAGTATATTAGTGACACCCCACGGCGGCCCCCATTGTAACAGTGAGACCCCACAGTGGCCCCAAGTGTAATAGTGAGACCCCACAGTGGCCCCAGGGTAATAGTGACACCCCACAGCGAACTCTGGTGTATTAGTGAGACCCCACAGCAGCCTCCAGTGTATTAGTTATACCCTACAGCAGCCCCCAGTGTAATAGTGGGACCCCACAGCGTCCCCCACTGTAATATTGAGACCCGACAGCAGCCCCCAATATATTACTGAGACCCCACAGTGGCCCCCAGTGTATTAGCGACACCCCACAGTGGCCCCAAGGGTATTAGTGACACCCCACAATGGCCCCCAGGGTATAAGTGACACCCCACAGTGGCCCCCAGGGTATTAGTGACACCCCACGGTGGCTCTGTGTGTAATACTGACACCCCACAGTGGCCCTCACTGTATAAGTGAGACCCCACAGCAGCCCCCAGTGTAATAGTGAGACCCCACAGCGGCCCACAGTATAATACTGAGACCCAAAAGCAGCCCCCAATGTATTAGTGACACCCCACAGTGGCCCCCAGTGTATTAGCGACACCCCACAGTGGCCCCCAGGGTATTAGTGACACCCCACAATGGCCCCCAGGGTATTAGTGACACCCCACAGCGTCCCCCAGTGTATTAGTGAGACCCCACAGTAGCCCCCAATATATTAGTGACACCCCACAGTGGCCCCTAGTGTATTAGTGACACCGCAAAGCGCCCCCCAGTGTAACAGAGAGACCGCACTGCGGGTCCCAGTGTAATAGTGAGACCCCACAGTGTACCGCAGTGGATTAGTGAGACCCCACAGCAGCCCCCAGTGTATTTGTGACACCCTACAGCGGCCCCAATTGTAATTGTGACACGCCACAGCGGCCCCAATTGTAATTGTGACACTCCACAGCAGCCTCCAGTGTATTAGTGAAACCTCACAGCAGCGCCCAGTGTAATAGTGAGACCCCACAGCGGCCCCAAGTCTAATAGTGAGACTCCACAGTGGACCCCAGTGTATTAGTGAGACCCCACAGCGGTCCCCACTGTGATAGTGAGACCCCACAGCGGCGCCCATTGATTTGTAACACCACACAGTGGCCCCCAGGGTATTGGTGACACCCCACGGCGGCTACAAGTGTAATAGTGACACCCCACAGCCGCCCCCAATGTATAAGTGACACCCCACTGTGGACCCCAGTGTATTATTGAGACCCCACAGTGGCCCCCAGTGTATTAGTGAAACACAATAGCAGACCCATGTGTATTAGTGACTACCCACAGCGGTTCCCAGTTTAATAGTGAAACCACACAGCGGCCCATAATGTAATACTAAGACCCAACAGTAGCCTCTCAGTGTATCAGTGAGACCGAACAGCGGCCCGCAGTGTATTAGTGACACTGGACAGCAGCCCCAGGTGTAACAGTGAGACCCCACAGCGGCCCTTCAGTGTATTAGTGACACCTCACAGCAGCCCCCAGTGTATTAGTAAGACCCCCCCAGTGGCTCCCAGTGTAATACTGAGACCCCGCAACGGCCTACAGTGTATTGGTGACACACCACAGCGGCTCCCAGTGTGATTGTGCCACTCCACAGTGGCCCCCAGTGTATTAGTGAGTCCCGACAGTGGCCCCCAGTGCAATAGGGACACTCCACAACGGCTCCGAGTGCATTAGTGACACCCCATAGCGGCCCCAAGTATATTAGTGACACCCCACGGCGGCCCCCATTGTAACAGTGAGACCCCACAGTGGCCCCAAGTGTAATAGTGAGACCCCACAGTGGCCCCAGGGTAATAGTGACACCCCACAGCGAACTCTGGTGTATTAGTGAGACCCCACAGCAGCCTCCAGTGTATTAGTTATACCCTACAGCAGCCCCCAGTGTAATAGTGGGACCCCACAGCGGCCCCCTATTGTAATAGTGAGACCCCACAGCGGCCCACATTGTAATAGTGAGACCCCACAGTGGCCCCCAGTGTATTAGTGAGACCCCACAGTGGTCCCACTGTATTAGTGAGACCTCACAGCCCCAAGTGTAATAGTGAGAGTCCACAGTGGCCCCAAGTGTATTAGTGAGACCCCACAGCGGTCTCCAGAGTAATAGTGAGACCCCACAGCGGCCCCAAGTGTAATAGTGAGACCCCACAGTGGACCCAGTGTAATAGTGAGACCCCACAGCGAACCCCGGTCTATTAGTGAGACCCCACAGCAGCCCCAAGTGTAATAGTGAGATTCCACAGTGGCCCCCAGTGTATTAGTGAGACCCCACAGCGGCCTCCAGTGTAATAGTGAGACCCCACAGCGGTCCCCACTGTAATAGTGAGACCCCACAGCGGTTTCACTGTAAGATTGAGACCCCTAGTGGCCCCCATTGCATTTGTGACACCACACAGTGGCCCCCAGGGTATTAGTGACACCCCACGGCGGCCCCAAGTGTAATAGTGACACCCCACAGCGTCCCTCAATGTATAAGTGACACCCCACTGTGGACCCTAGTGTATTATTGAGACCCCACAGCGGCCCCCAGTGTAATAGTGAAACCACACAGCAGCCCATAAAGGGCTACATGAGGAAGAGTAGTGCTTTCGGCTAAACCCCCTTTTAAAGTGCCTTTCCATGTTCCAGGGAAAAAATGCCATAAAATAGAAAAAGAACATCAAATTTGGTGTCAGCACAAGGCCGGCTGCACACGAAGGGATATCTGCTGCGGAATCCGCACGGAGGATCTGCAGTAAATACTGTTCAGAACATGCTATAGAAAACTTTGCTTTTTTTCTTCACATGCGCAGAGAAGTCGCATGATATTCTATTTCCGTGTGTAATCTGCATGCGCGGCTTCCATCGAGGTCAATGGGATTCGTCCAACCTGCAGCCCATCTGCGTCTGACATTGCGGATAGGTTGCGGCTACCCATGTGATCGCCTAGCGACCGCGCAGCAAAAATAAATAAGAAAAAAACTATATTGCGCATGACCGGCAGCGAGTGTTCGCTGTTATCTGAAATACAAAAAGTGAACATATGTGGGGTTACTGGTCGGGGTCAGAGCCGGAATCCGACCCGTCCGTGTGCCGCCGGCCTAACTGATTGAACAGAATTTAGACCACATGGAGAGCACCATTTATAAAATAACAGTCATTCCAGAATTGCGGATTTTGTTAATTTTTTCTCTAGAGGAAATGGAATAAAAAGTGATCAAAATGTAAAATGTTCCCAAAAATTGGATAATCAAAGACTGGAGCTCCAGCGCCGGCCGCTACACAGAGGTCAGAGTGGAAACTACCCCTGCTTCCGCTCCGACTTGTGTAATTGTGGGGCTGTCAGTGGGTGCACTATCAGCTGATTGGTCGGGGTCCCGAGTTATGGACTCCAGCCGATCAACTATTGATGACCTATGCTGAAGATCGGTAGTATTCTCCCTGGAAAGCCCCTTAGGCTGGGTTCACACAGGGCGGATTTGCCGTGGAAATTCCATCCGGAATTTTGCCACGGCGAATCCGCCTGCGGCTGCTAATCCTGGGTTTCGCCGGCCATGTGGACAAGATTTGTCAGAAATCTCGTCCACACGGGATGCCGAATCCACTGCGGCAAAGCCGGCATTGCGGTGCAGATTCGCCGGCTGCAGCACGTCCATTCTTTTTTTTTTTCCCCTTTGCAGCCGCGCTCTCCTCTATTGGAGCGCCGGCCGCAACGGAAAAGCATGCGGCCAAGGCACTCCCAAAGCCGTGGCTAAGTGCCGCTGGTTTTGAAGCAGCGCTCTCCCACGCGGAAATCTCATGTTTTTCCGCTGTGGCCAAACCACGAGATATCCATCAGGGATACGCCCTGTGAGAACCCAGCATGAAGGTACTCTTGAAGGCAGGGTCTGCTAAGGTCCCTTGGAGGAGTACTCTGTCAATGCTCCTTAGTCTCATGATGCACTAAGAAATGTCCCCAGTCATGTACCAGTCCCACCACCCTGCCATGTGCCCAGCGTCAGGTAATAGAGGGGGCACTCCATCCACACAACACAGGGGATTCCCATGTAGTTTTAACAGAGAGCGCAGATCCTGTCACGCCCCCTACAGGAGCCGCCTTCACTGCGCACGGAGAAGGACGTAGGTAGGCGGTGCCGCCGCTGCCGCCGTGCTCGCAAAGGCATATGGGTCTTGTAGTTCACAGGAAGAACGGAGCATGCGCATAACCGGCTTGTGTACCGTTACCATAGATACGGAGGACAGCATGGCGAACAAATCTGGGAAAAGGGAGTCTCGCACCAAGACTCCGGGTAATGAAGTGTATGTGCAGCCGGTGCCAGGAGGCCGGTCACAGGGGGTGTGGTGTGCCCTGCCGGAGCTGCTGTGTTCATGATGTAGATGTGCACTAACACTATGGCAGCTCATGCAGGTGGAGGGCGCTGTACCTTAACCCCTTAGGGCGCAGGTGGAGGGCGCTGTACCTTAACCCCTTAGGGCGCAGGTGGAGGGCGCTGTACCTTAACCCCTTAGGGCGCAGGTGGAGGGCGCTGTACCTTAACCCCTTAGGGCGCAGGTGGAGGGCGCTGTACCTTAACCCCTTAGGGCGCAGGTGGAGGGCGCTGTACCTTAACCCCTTGGGGCGCAGGTGGAGGGCGCTGTACCTTAACCCCTTGGGGCGCAGGTGGAGGGCGCTGTACCTTAACCCCTTGGGGCGCAGGTGGAGGGCGCTGTACCTTAACCCCTTGGGGCGCAGGTGGAGGGCGCTGTACCTTAACCCCTTGGGGCGCAGGTGGAGGGCGCTGTACCTTAACCCCTTAGGGCGCAGGTGGAGGGCGCTGTACCTTAACCCCTTGGGGCGCAGGTGGAGGGCGCTGTACCTTAACCCCTTAGGGCGCAGGTGGAGGGCGCTGTACCTTAACCCCTTGGGGCGCAGGTGGAGGGCGCTGTACCTTAACCCCTTGGGGCGCAGGTGGAGGGCGCTGTACCTTAACCCCTTGGGGCGCAGGTGGAGGGCGCTGTACCTTAACCCCTTGGGGCGCAGGTGGAGGGCGCTGTACCTTAACCCCTTGGGGCGCAGGTGGAGGGCGCTGTACCTTAACCCCTTGGGGCGCAGGTGGAGGGCGCTGTACCTTAACCCCTTGGGGCACAGGTGGAGGGCGCTGTACCTTAACCCCTTGGGGCGCAAGTGGAGGGCGCTGTACCTTAACCCCTTGGGGCGCAGGTGGAGGGCGCTGTACCTTAACCCCTTGGGGCGCAGGTGGAGGGCGCTGTACCTTAACCCCTTAGGGCGCAGGTGGAGGGCGCTGTACCTTAACCCCTTAGGGCGCAGGTGGAGGGCGCTGTACCTTAACCCCTTAGGGCGCAGGTGGAGGGCGCTGTACCTTAACCCCTTAGGGCACAGGTGGAGGGCGCTGTACCTTAACCCCTTAGGGCGCAGGTGGAGGGCGCTGTACCTTAACCCCTTAGGGCGCAGGTGGAGGGCGCTGTACCTTAACCCCTTAGGGCACAGGTGGAGGGCGCTGTACCTTAACCCCTTAGGGCACTCTTTTTATAGCATTGAGCACAATGTTTGAAGCACCCGGTAAAAACATTGTAAACGCCTCCATTGATTTCAGTGGGGCGTCTCAGGCGAGCGTTAAAAGTGCCGCGCTTTCTGAACGTGTCAGCTCTATTTTAGTGCATTGCAGCGTTTTTGGTTCCCCCCCCCCGCTTCTTTTCGATCAGTGTTGTCGAATGTGTTTGAAAAGGCCGTTTAAAAACGTGAGACGCACGCATATGAAGGCCATTCTTATGACTGGGGTCCTACACATGAGCGACATTCTCCTGCCTGGCACTGCGATGCGGGAAACAAATGGCATGTTCTATCTTCCTGTGTGCCCTCGCACCGCAGCGCCATTGTCTCCAAAGGGGACGGCCGCAGCAGCGCACTGCGTCCTAGGCGCACACGATGCGAGGTCTCCTATTGTTTTTAGCCACACCAGCGGATCCGCGAAGCCATGTGAGGCTGTTTTCATGTGAAAACGCCTGGCATCCGCGGTTAATTCACATGGTGGGGAGCGTCACATGGGGGTGGGATTCACGGCCATACCGCGCTACGTGTGAAGTAAGCCTTAGTTTTTTTGACACAGGCGAGCGCAATATCTATTTTCCAGAGGATGCGAGGCGTCTTTATGTCAAAAACTTCTTGCATCACTTCAGGGAAGTTGCGATCCTTTGGCGCGGCTTTCAGAAACCTTGCATCGCACTTGTGCGCACCTCACCAGCCGTGCAATGTTTTGACGGCCCAATTGAAAACAATAAGCGAGGCGTTCCCGGGAAACGCCCACAGCTAGGACATGTCACCATTATTTTCCAGCACCGAGATGCAGTAAAAAAAGGCGCTAATGTATATGAGAATGGGGTTCATATTTGTGCGAGATTTGTGTCTCTCACGATGTGCAAAACTCAGACAATTTACGCGACCGTGTGAAAGCGGCCTTAAGGACGTGGCCATTTTTATTTTTTCTATTTTATTTATTTATTTTTTCGAATTTTTTTTGTTTTTTTTTTGTTCTACACTTCCAAAAATCATAACTTTTATTTTTGCGCTTGCTGGGGGCTTGTTTATTGCTGTCTCAGTTGTATTTTTCGTTGGTACTATTTAATGTATAATGAACTGAAAAACTTTAAAAAATTTCTAAGTGGAAGGAAATAGAAAAAAATCCTGTAATTTCACCATTTGTTTTTGGGGGTGGGAGGGTAGGGTACGGACCTGTTGAGACAGGGTGACCGAAAAACCGCAGTTCTTGTGTTTGTATATTTTTCTTCTCTGATGACGTTCTCTATTCGGGATTAATAATGCATTGTTTTGATAGATCAGATTTTTATGGCCAGAGCGATACCACATATGTGTTTTGTCTTTTTGGGGGGAGAGATTTTTAATGTTTAATATGGGAATTTTTTTTTTTTTTTACTTTTAATATCCTTTATTTTTTTTAAATATAATGAAAAAAAACTTTTTCCCACTAGTATTTACTTTTTTAATCCCTTAAATGGACTTGAACTTGATTGTGTGAACACTCATAGGCTGGCTGCACACGACCGGATTTGCATTGCGGAATCCAGAGCTGGTGTCCGCCTCCGGGTTCTGCAGCAAATACCTTCTATAACATGCAATGGAAAAGCGCTTTTTCCTGTATACGAGTGGAAATCAGCTGCAATTTTCCACTCGCGGAGGAAAAATCGCAGCATGCTCTATTTTTGAGCGGATTCCACTTGGACTGCTTCCATTGAAGTCAATGGAAGCCATCTGACCCCCGGCCTTACTGCAATTGACAATGCAGAAAGGTCGTGGATTCTGCGTGATCACCAGATGAAAAAGCAGGGGTTTAAAATTTAAAAAATCTGTACTGCGCATGCCCAACAGCTCGTGGCCAGACCATCTGCAATACAGAAGGCCGCCTGCTCAAGGAAAGAAATGCCAGGTACGCGGGGTCACCAGCCAGGCACAGGGCCGGATTCCAGTGCGGTATCCTGCATCCGAAATCGGACCGGGTAGTGTGCAGCTGACCTTTATATTGTATTATACTGTATTCTGACAGGTATTAATGGCATCCAATAGGTGGCGCTGCAGAGGTATTATTCCATCTTCCTTATTTGCATAAATTACCCAGAGGAGCGTGCATGGCCAAATAAGTCTCCTCACTCACCTCTCGGGTGTCTTCTCACAGCTCTCCTTGGGAATCCCTCTAGGTGTCTCCACACACTTTTTGGGTGCTCTCCTTAAGGAGACACGACACCCCTCTTGACGCACTGGCAGTCCTGGACTCCTTCAGAAGACCTCGGCTGTCATAATGACCAAAAGCACCCCGCGATCTCATTGAGAGGGCCATTCGGGACCCCTGAAGGCTAATCAGGGCATTTAAAGGGTTTACAGTTATGCACTGACTATGGCTGTTGCGGACTTTTGTCAGCTGTCGAAGACAGTCAGCACCAGATCGGCTCCCGTTCACTCTTCATACAAGCACTGTACCTATAAGGCGTACATGTGTGCCCTTTAGGCTTAAAGGGGTTGTCTGCGTTAAGGGAAACCTGTGTCACCGGGTCCCTCATGCATTAAAATAACAAATGAGCAGTTACCTCTCAACGTTCCCCCCCCATTCATCCTCTACCGCCTGCTGCAGTCTGCTCCTGGCATCACTTGGCAGGTCGCGCCTGTCTACAAACAAGCTGCAGCAGCCATACCACTGTCAATTCTGACAGCGACCTTTAAATTGGGATTGGGACTCAGATGTTCTAAACGACTCTCCACGATGAGATCACAGGGTGTCATCCAGATGTCATCGCAAACCTGGGTTGTTCTGAAGGCCCCCAGGGCTGCCACGAGTGATTTTATTTTTACATGTGTTTGTGGCACATCCTAATAGAACATCAGTCAGAATACAGTATAATGCAATACTCTAGTATTGCATTATACTGTATAAGCAATCAAACGATCACCAGTTCAAGTCCCTTGTCGGCACAAAAGAATAAGCAAAATAGAGATTTTCTCATTTTTGTGAAAAAAATAAAAACGCTAGAGGTTTAAACAAAAAATGTACAATTGTTGCATCCCCCCCAAAAAAGAATTAAAAATTGGTATTGTGGCGTCCATAAGAGGCCAATTTTAATAAAATATCACAGTTTTAATTCTGCACGGTGAACGCTGTCTGCAAAAATACAAAATGATACCAATAAAAACTACAAGTCACCAAGCAAAAAACAAGCCCTCACACAACCCCAGCAACACTTTAGAAAAAACTATGAGAAGTTTGAGCTCTTGAGTCTTAAGGGTCGGCTGTGCCAGGTTCTCTCCGCTCGCAGCATCAGGAGTGACAGCTCTACTCCATGCTTGTGTATGTCAGGGCTGTCAGTGATGACCTGGGAAAAGACAGGTTACAGAAAAGCCTGCGCTCCAAGTTTGTAAGTGGGTCTCTTCCTAAATTGCGGCCCAGGTACCGGGTACCCTGGACTTTCCCCAGACGCTCTCTTGGTCCATGTGGACCCCTACAGGAATCTAGTGGCGGCATGGACAAGTGTCATACTATTTAGAAGGCGAACTAGGACCAGAGATGTGGCAGCCTGTCCGTGAGGGCTTCAGCACCAGGTGAATCGTAACTTTTTGTAGCACTTTTGTTTTCATATATTCACATTCTCGGGGCGCTGTCCTAAACTCGTTTGTGAGGCTTGTTGACCTGGCCGGAAGAGTCCGGCGCGGCCCACCTCTTTGGCTCGGAGCTCCGTTCTAGCTGAGGTCTGAGTCAAACTTCTTTGTATGCTTCTTTGTGAAAAGCAACAGTGTTTCAGAATAAAACATACATGGACTGAGTGGGCACATCTGTCCCGGGTGCATGGTGCTCAAGGTTCGGGCAGCACGGACCTGGTAACAGGTTCCCTTTAAATATGACAAATGGGTAATAACTTCTAATCACCGGACAGGTAGGTACAGTAGCGATCCACTGCCTTCAAAGTGACAGTGAGCAATAATCACATGCAATGACTTGCAGGTGAGCAACATAAAGGCTTCTTCTAGTCATGACACTTTGACTCAAGAGTTTTCCTCCCAAACATCTTGCTCTTTGCTTTTATACTGCACCCCTTCCCCAATGATAGTCAAAAGGTCCACCAAATATAATAGTCAATTAATGATTAATGGCTCGGACTTCCGATTTACTGAAATATAGCAAGTTTTGCATTCTGGCTGCAGATTTCAAGGCCTAGTATATATCGTAAGGGGAACCAGTGGAAGGGTCTCCAGTTTCTAGTATCCCATTTGATGACCTCTGTTTTATATAGATATGTTTATTATGTTGCAGAGAAGAAGAAGTTGAAGGCGTTTGAGCAGCCTACCTCTCCCGTACCAGAACAGACCGAGCCAGCCATAAGCACCGTGCTTAAAGGTGATGAGATCCAGGCTCTGGCTATCAGGCTGGAGGATCTGGAGAAGGTAATAATAGTCTTTATTTATATAGCGCCAACATATTCCACAGCACTTACAAAAACAGGAGGTTACAGAAAGACAAACGTACAAAAATACAAAAACCACTGTTACATGTAGTAATCAGTTGATGGAGACAGTAGGGGTGAGGGTCCTGCTCTAACGAGCTTAAAGGGGTTGTCCCGCGCCGAAACGGGGTTTTTTTTTTTTTTAACCCCCCCCCCCCGTTCGGCGCGAGACAACCCCGATGCAGGGGTTAAAAAAACAACCCGCACAGCGCTTACCTGAATCCCGGCGGTCCGGCGTCTTCATACTCACCTGCTGAAGATGGCCGCCGGGATCCTCTGTCTCCATGGACCGCAGGGCTTCTGTGCGGTCCATTGCCGATTCCAGCCTCCTGATTGGCTGGAATCGGCACGTGACGGGGCGGAGCTACACGGAGCTACACGGAGCCCCATTCAGAAAAGAAGAAGACCCGGACTGCGCAAGCGCGGCTAATTTGGCCATCGGAGGGCGAAAATTAGTCGGCTCCATGGGAACGAGGACGCCAGCAACGGAGCAGGTAAGTATAAAACTTTTTATAACTTCTGTATGGCTCATAATTAATGCACAATGTACATTACAAAGTGCATTATTATGGCCATACAGAAGTGTATAGACCCACTTGCTGCCGCGGGACAACCCCTTTAAATACTACAGATAATGGGGTGATACAGAAGGTAAAGTGGCTGGAGATGTGCACGGTATGGCGGGGTGGAGAGTGAGGGATGCTATACACATAGACAAATGGTCAGGTTCAGTGGTATAGTGGCTGAATCAGTATGACTGCAGGAGCGGTTTATTGCGGCTAGCAGGGATTGCAGTCAGTAGGTCAGGGAGCATGTTATCAGGGGGGTACAGAAGAGTTTGGCTTAGAAGATTTGGTATGCCTCCATGAAGAGGTCCGTTTTTAGAGCACACCTGAAGTTTTGTGAGTCAGGGATTGCCTGGATAGATTGGGGTAGCGCGTTCCAGAGGACTGGTGCTGCTCTGGAGAAGTCTTGGAGGCGGGAATGAGAGGTTTGAACTAAAGGGGCACTCAGTCTGATTTTTTTTATTAGCAGAGCAGAGAGCCCGGGCTGGGTGGTGGATTGGGATGAGGGAGGCAATGTAGGACTGTGCGGCGCTGTGGAGAGCTTTATGGATAATGGTGGTGAGTTTGAATTGAATTCTGTATTTGACGGGCAGCCAGTGCAGTGACCGGCACAGGGCAGAGGCGTCTGAGTAGCGGCTGGACAGGAAGATGAGCCTGATTGCCGCACTCAGGATGGATTGGAGAGGGTAGAGTCTGGTGCGGAGGAGGTCAGCAACGAGTTGCAATAATCGAACTGAGAGTGGATGAGGGTAAACCTCTGTCATGCACTACATTCAAAAAGTTTTGGTTGTTTGGAGTCACTTGGATTGTTATCATATCTTGTGAGTCAGACAGGAACAAAACCTTATAGAAAAAGGAAAATGTCATCAGCTCACCCTCCACACTACAGTGCTGTCAGGCTCGTTAGGCATTTCTTGTAGAAGCATGGAGAAGAAAAAAGAGTTGGAGACGACCTTCTGCTTCGGGACATAATCTTACTATTAACCCCTTAACACTATAGGATGTAAGTTTATGTCCTGGCTGTTTTTTTAATGCAACAAGACGTAAGCTTATCATCCCGTCATAGGAGCCAGCTGTGACTGATAACCGTCGTCCTGCTGCAACAGCGGGGATCGATTAGAACATACATCTCCGCTCCTAACCAGATACATCCTGCGATCAATGTACATTGTGGCATGTAAAGGGTTCACAGACGGAGTGCGCTCAATGTATTCATGGAGGGCTGATAGATTGCTGTGGCAACCGGACGCCATACACTGGTGTCCGCTCTTGCCATAGCTTGTCATCACTACTTTGCGTGATAATGCATTGCAGTACAGAAGTACTGCAGTGCATTATCATAGCAATCATAGCTTTTATGGTTCAAGTCCCCTACAGAGACATAACATTGTAAAAAAGTAAAAAATGTAAAAAAAAAGTAAAGAAAACCCCCAGAAAAAACACTTTTTTGCACACTCCCGTTTGTATAAAAATTCAAATCCCACATATTTGGTATCATCGTATCTGTTATGACCTGTACAATGAATTGAACACACTATTTATCCTGCACAGCAGAAAACAAAAAACCCTACAAAAACTGAAGCAAAATGCTTATTTTGTTTCATTTTGCCTCCCAAAAAAAGCAAAAAAAGTGATCAAAAGAGCTATATGTACCCCAAAATGATACAAATAAAAACTACAACTTGTCCTGCTGAAAGCCCTCATAGAGCTTCATCTATGGAAAAATAAAGTTATCGGCCTTTGAGTGCAACTATGTAAAATTAGCTCATTAACAGACTCTGCTTAGTAAGTAATGAGCGCTTTCATTGACGGTGAAAGAAAGTGCTCATTGGCTCAAACAGGCCCCTGTCACACAGATGAAGGCTCTAAGCAGGTGTTAGGGTCCTGTACGAACCAATCAGACCAGCTAGTTGAGCAGAAACGAACAACCTTGTGAGTTTTCTCGTGCAACAGTGTTGAGGGCATACAGAAGATGGTGTCCTTGAGTAAAAACATTAGCAAAGGGGTCAGAGGAGGGTGTCAAGAATCATTCTTATCAACCAGCATTGCGCAGTCAAGCAGATTGCAGCTGAATACAATACTGGTGCTCTAACACGTGTCCAAATGCACAAGTCGTTCCTGATTGGGCTATAACAGACAATGGTTTGGGTACTATTGCTGTCTAAGAGAAACAGAAAAACAAGCCTCCAGTGCGCAAAAGATTGCAAAACATGAACCACTTAGCAGTGGCAAAACAGCGCCTGGTCAGATGAATCCAAATTTCTTTTGCACCCTGCTCATGGGAGGTCAAAATTTGGCGCAGGCAGCATGAATCCGTAAACCATTCCTGTCAGGTGTTCCAAAAACGTCAGTACCTCTGTCTAATTTGTACCAGCTGCAAGAAGCTTCCTGTCCGCAAGGGCCAATATTCCTGCCGAATGGTTTCAACAACTAGTGAAAACTATTTCACAACTAATTTCTGCAGTTGTAAAGCCATACTTTTTCCTGCAGTGGCCCCTGCTGGGCAAATGTAGAATTACATGGTGAACATTCCAATGATTCTCAGCTATGCTCTGACTCGTTGTGGGGGTTCCGAGCATCGGGGTACCCTAGTAATGCACAAGCCCTTTTACCCCCTTAGTAACTGCCCATACACAAACGATGCCTGACACTCGTCCTCACATGTACTCGCTCCCGTGCTGCTGCACAGGAGCGAGTATCGCTGGATCTCTGACAGAGCGGCCAGTAGGGGGGCGGGGAGGCTGGAGGAGATTTCACTCCTCGCTGTACTCTGCCCCTCTCCATTCTCTCAACACAGCGGCCGTTCAGTACGATCATCGTTTAGTGATTTTTCAATGATAGTCCTTGTAAAAGTACCCTAAGCCGTATGTATCTGAGCAAATTATAATCCCATTCTAATTACCTTTTTATCATCTCATAGCTTCACCCTCCACGACCCCCTAAAGAAGAACAGAAGGCTCCTGTAAGAAAGCAGATCTTAATTCGGAAGCTTCATCATCAAGAAGAGAGTAGAAAGAGGCGATTGCTTGTAGCACGTCCAGTGCCACCAGGGTCTGCAAGCAAAAGCCAGGCTTTCTCTGGTATGCCATAGTGGTGCTGAGAAAAAGTATGATGTTGTTACTGTGGATTTATGTATTGTCTTTACATGTAATGGGACTTGTGTTGTGCAAAGTGCTACTCCTTATATGAATTTCGCAACTCTACTGAATGTAGGTTAGCGAGACGTTTGGGGAAGCTAGAAGGGAGTGCACGGGTAGGTATATACAGAGCTTTTTGTACATACTGTAAACCCTCTGTGTATCCTGATCCTGCAGTCTTTCCCCATGGCCCATGGAGTAATCTAAAATGATAGCCACATCCATAGAACTACAACATATAAGTGAATGGGACTAAGCTGGAGTACCAGGCACAACCTCTACAAAATGTATGGCGCTGTACCTGGTATACAAAGAAGAGACTGCAGTGCTTGTACAGTGGGGGAGACCGGGAGTCAGACCTCCACTGATTTAATATTGAATATCAAAGGGGGTTGCCCGGTTGCTGGTCAATAATTGTTTTTTATATATATGTTTCTAAATTATAGATGCAAATGTGTTGAAATAACAAAAGCAGGGGTACTTACCTATACCCTCCCCCAGGGCTGCAACCCTGTGGTGGTCCTAGTGTTTGTTATGGAACAGCTACCACCTAACCGCTGCCCAGATACTGAGAATCATGATACAAGGAGAAGGGCACCTGACTGTTGCGGCCTCTGATTGGCTGCAGCGGTCAGGTGATAGACAAAGATCAGGAGAACCGCCGGGCTGCTGCGCTGGATTACCAGATAAGGACTGTTAGTATCCCTACCTTTTGTTATTTTAACACATTTGAACCTACAATTAAAAAAGTTTTTTGGCAACTGGACAACCCCTTTAAAGTCTTAGAAATCCCTTTTAAGTGGGTTTCACCTGTCTGGGCGTCCAGACCCTCACCAATCAGCGGTGTGCCATCACTTCCTATCAGGTTGCTTTAATGTTTGCAATATTGAACACAAATCTAGAGACCCTTGACTGGAGAAATCTATCACCCAATTACTAAGTTGTAGAAAAATATCTCCGCTATCTAAATGTACAGCCCAAAGTTTTAGAGAAGTACAAAAGAAGGACACTTACCTTGCAGGCATGTCTTGCGAAACATACTTGCTAGAGATGAACGAGCACCCAAATGCTCGGGTCCGCGTTATTCGAGTCAAGCTTTTCGTAAAATTCGAGAGCTCTACTCGAGTAACGAACCCCATTGACTACAATGGGAGACTCGAGCATTTTTGTATGTGGGACGCCGAGTGCCGAGCTTTTTTTTTTTTTTATCTTGATTCGTCTCTCCCTCTCTCCTCTCTCCCAACCCCTCCCTCTCGCCTACCAGACAAAAAATTTGCCAATGACACGCGCTGCGGCGGGGAGGGGCCAAAACAGACAAGTCACAGCGGGGAGGAGCCAAAAACTGGGGCGGGGTCGAACGCGACTTGATACTCGTTCGAGTAACGAGCACCATCGACTACGCTAATACTCGAACGAGCATCAAGCTCGGCAGAGTATGTTCGTTCAACTCTAATACTTGCCCTTATTCAGTCCACCTCCAGCTTGGTTCTGACACCAGCTCTTTGGGTATAGAGCTTCCTCCACCTTCTGGAGTCAATGACATAATTGTACGGTGCTGGCTGACTGGCTTATTGCAATAACTAAGCCGACCCGCTTCTTTGTCGCGGCTGATGCAGAATGATTTTCCCACTCGAATTAATGTTGGAGCCCGGTTGGAAGTAGAGGCTCTGTCACCACTGACTGGATTTGGGTATGTTTCTCTGGACAACCCCTTTAAATTAGAATTAATGCATGTCTTGTTTTAGGTGCAGAAGTCCCTTTGTGTGACACACGGGATCAGCTTCTGCCGCACAACATTCTAGGGAGTTTACAGGAGCTGAGACAAGAAGCCACTGCAAGAGGAGACTTACAGGCAAGTTTCAGAAGACCATGAATTCATTATCTTTGCAGGCAGAATACTTCTAATTACTATTTCTAAAGGGATCTTCTTTCTTCTTGTCTTTTGTTTATAAGATTCCTCTTTGTAAAACTAAAATTATGATGATTCCTTTATTGTTGACAATGAACCTCCAGTTCCATGTTTCTTTCCCGTTACCTGTCTTCCCATAACACCTTATTATGGTTATCCTGTGGCTAGCGGATCACTTTATAACTTGGCACAACTCCTTTAAGGTTATGTAACTATTTGAAATCTTGTTCTCTCTGTCAGGACTGGTTTAGGAACAGATGACAGGAAGTCCTTACAACCAACCCTCTCCTCTGTCCCTACCTACTTGCCCCCCTGGGCTAAACCCCAGGGCGACAACTGGGTGTCGGTCCCTACCCTGCACTGAAGGAACCCCGGGGACAGGGACAGGAGAGACAAACTAGACAGAATATCACCAAATCCAATTTAGAACTAAGTAGGACAGATTCCACCAAAGAACTAACAAAGAATCCAGAAGGAGACAAATAGGTCAGAGCCAACCGGGACAGGGGACTGGAGCGAGCAACCTGAGCGGGTGTTAGCTGGAGAACAATTAGCACCCACTGGCAGGGACTGACAGTGTCTGCAGAGCTAAATACCCAAAGCCCCGCCTAGGTCGGGGCGGAACCTGGTGACGAGCCAGACAGTAATGCATAAACTCCTCTGGCTGCGCCCCCTAACAGGGGAACTCCGAGGCCGGCTGCCAAGGCCCCGCCCAGCTGCGCTGCAGCCACCATGCCCGACACCGAACGCCAACCACCCCAGGAGACCCCCGGGCGACACCACCTCGCCAGCGCAACACCGCCGATGACCACAAGTCCCCTCCTGACACTCTCTAGGATGAATTGCTATGATAGCATTTAATTTATATGAATGTTTTAGTATGTGGGGATGCATCAATGAATCTATTTCGAAATGTATATGTATATTTTTTTATGGCTGTCACTGTTAAAATCAATACAGGGTATAACTTTTTATACAGTTCTGGACAAGTGTAGTCATTAGAGATTCGCTCATCTCTAGTAGTCATATATGTTTTATATGCTTTTTTTCTCTACTTTGATAAAAAAGTGTAAAAAAATGCATTTTTTTGTGATGATTTTTTAAAATCATTTATTTTATTTAAACTTTGAGACCCTCTGATTTTACTCTGTGCTTGTATCAGTGAAACTGAGCTCCAACCACTATAAAGATATATAAAGTAATTAATCAGGGCAGGATATTGGACCTAAAAGCCTAAAGAAACAGGGTGTTACTAGGTTTACTTTGAGCTTTATGCTATAGATTAAGCTGATAGAGACTTGCAGAAAATTGTACTGCATTCTTTAATTAAAAATTTCAATTTTATTAGTATTCAAATTTTATATATAAAAAAAACAAACCTGTCTCAAACTATAATAACTGGGTGAGCAACTGGAGTAACTGCCCAGAAAAGGGCAACCCCACACTGGAAATTGACCGGCCTCTCTGTATTTTTCCCTAATTAAAATAGGAATGGAATAAGGGTAAGCTGATGTCCTAATAGTAAGGCTTGAGAGCATATGTCACCGAGGAGGGCTCTCATTTCTACTGCAGCAACTAAAATAAAACTGTACACGGCCCGTTGAAATCAGTGGACTGTCCATGTAATGCATGAATGAGCTAGATTCCTGAAGGACAGTCACTTTTGGAAGAGTTGATGGTGTTCTTATATATGTCTAAAGTGTATAAATTGATTGTTTTGGATGCCCCTTGTTGTTAGGTCGCCCAGCTTATACAAGATACACCCCAGTTTGGCGTTCTTGAATCATACGATGAAGAATGGAAACTCCAGCAGAAGAAAGAAGCTTTCACGCATCTACAGAAGCAGGACAATGCTCTCAGTAACTGGCAGTACCACATGAATCAGAGGAAGAGGCAGCTCGACTCATTATCCCGTTAGTTTTTTATATTTTTTTCGTTTTCTAATGAGGGTTGAACTCTGATGGGTCATTATGGGCAGCAAAGGCAATTATTCTTCAGAGACAGCTCTGATACTGGAAGCCTGTAGGTCATTGTATGACAAACGGCAAGCTGCCTTTTTTGTGGAGCATGACACAAATTGTTCCTATTGGATTGGTATGGAAACCGACAGAAAAAGACCCTCTGTACCCCTACGGCTGTAGTCACACGGTCAAGGGCAGTGTTGATCAGTAAAAAACTGTTTTCCGTGTTATTTTATGCAATTTTCGAGCGTTTGCTCTGCTTTATTGGGATTTTCACGTGTGACGTCATGCGTTTTACATCCGTTTTTCACTGATCTTCACTTCCTGGTTCTTTTTTTCATGTGGTCCCCGTTGTAACAAGCATTAAAATTGGATTGCGCTCGCATGGCATGAATGCGATTCTTTTTTTTATTTTTTTTAACGTTTCAATATAAAATAGGCAATTCTTAAACTAGAACTGCAGATAAATGGGAGATCCAGCTTTTTTTTTTTTTTTTTTTTTAAAGTGAAAAATCGCACGTGTGAATTTAAGTGACCATCCAGGCCTGGAGAAACGAAAGATAGTCATACCAGCTTGTCTAACTTCCTGATGCACATTGTGTATTCGTATGCATCATTGGTCTTAAGGCTCATTTACATGCAAAGATAATCTTTCAAACCATTAAAAGATTGACAGTTTTAGCGATCATTTTGCATAAAGGGTTTATGGACACTGATGTCCATTTGCACTGTATCCTCTTCGTTTGCGTGTAAAGGGGCCTTTGTGAGCTGTTTGCAGAGCACAGCATGTAGTCTGAACTCTGTACACAGCTCCATTGTTATCGCTGTGGACAGAATACAATGTAATCTCTGACTCATGTGGAGAACACAGCATGAAGTTCCTGTTATCTCAATCCAGCTGACTGATGGATTTTAAGCTCACCTTAAAATCATTGTTTACACGCAACGATGATCACACATTAGCAGTCGTTTGACTGAATTTTGAACGATAATTGTTGCATATAAATGGGCCTTTAGAGACCACTACTGCTTTGTTTGGCCAGTGCTGTCCGCATTAGTGGCCAGTCATAGCAGCAGGTAGTGTCTTAGACTACTCATGCATACTATGCATAGCGTGCATTAGGTAGTCGGAGAAGAGGTTCGGCCTTCTTTGGTTTCCTCGGGCCCGGAAGGTCACTTTTACCCATTCAAATGAATAGTTTCTTTTTCCATCTTGGACTCAAACTAAACTCACGCATGAAAACTGCCAATATGTCTGCAATCTAAGGCCCTAATGGATGCTCCATTGCGACTCTACAACTTTAGGATAACCGTGCAAGAGAGCTAAAATTGCTGAACTTGTTTTTTGTATTTCTTTGCCGAGGCAGTTCGGCTTTGCAGACCCAGTGAGCAGCTTGTAATGAACGTATCTGAAGATTTCCGCAGAGTTCAGGAGGAAAGACACTTGATAGACCGCTGTATCCCAGCTCTGGAGCGTGGCAAGGTGGGCGCAGGGCAAATGAGTGCCGAAGGGATAAGGGACTCGTTTTTGATCAGGAAGATTAGCTTTGTGTTTTTCATACAGGGCCAACGCATTGGAAGTGAATTCTGGAACATGTCCGAATTGATTCGAGATGAGTTGACTGGCTTGACGTTAACACTTACTCAGGGCGAGCGCGGTTACCCCTCACCTCTCACTCACATAGGAAAACCATGTAGCATCAAGCAGGAGACGGGTATGTTAAGCACAAGTCTTCTTTGTGTTTGTCAAGTGCAGCTTGTTGGTATCCTGTCTACAATATATATGGTTCTTCTCATTGCCTTAGGTTCCACGGAAAGGCCCCCATTTCACCACACATGGGATAAAAGTTTGTATCTGCAGCACCGCAAGGAGAAACTCAAAGCTGTCATGGAGGAACTGAACTTCACTAAACCAGTAAGTGGAAACGGTCACCAAATAATTGCCCCGTAGAGGAAGAATTTGAAGGTGGTATGTGTGAATGGAGCGGCGGTGTGCATGTGTGACTTCATTCACTTGCTGACTGGGAAAGCGGAGCCCAGCTCTCTCCATTCACCCTGTGGATGCAGGGTGTGCTGGGCATCCCATTGATTGGACCCATAGCAATCCCTCATTCGTGATTTTCTTGGGATAACCCCTTCAACATACAAAGGAATATTTTTAAGGTTAAACACTTCTTGTTCTATTCTTACATTGATAAGCATTGCCCATTCCTTTATAAATATACGTACAGAAGACTGGGTCCAGAGAATAAACTCTAAATGCAAAGAGCACACAGTATTGCTGGTTGTATATCCCCAGCTAAAATACTGAGGAAGGGGTGCAACGACCTCGAAACGTGTCTATGTGCTGGATTGATTTTCAATAAAAGCAGGAGTCGAGCTCAAAAACACGTCTCGTGCCTCTTTGAGTTAAAGGGGATTGCGCCTATAACCACAATTTTTCCTACATTTATCTCAAAAACTCTAAATGAGACTCCTCTCTTTTGCGCTCTTTCACACCACTACACACTCGCCCTATTTTTGGTGTAACAGTCTTTGGTACTATCTTGGTTTGAAACCTTGCTGTGCTTGTCATTAATGGGAGCTCAGTGTAGCTCAGCCTCACCGATGGGGAGCTGGGATCAGCTAGTGTGAACCGTTCACTTACCAGAGGCCCCAGAGTGAGTGTGTATATTTACCAGTGCAATACGTACTGAATAGAAGGCATTGATTTTAATAGCTGCGTTCACATAAGCGCAATTTCCTGCGCATTTAGGTCATGCAAACCCCCCCCCAAAAAAACTCAGCATGCAGAAGATCGTATCTACATGCCAGTGTGATGCAATTTTATTTCTTGCTCTCATATTAAAGCATGGGCGATATTACCCGAAAAATAGAACAGATTTACAAATTACACAAATTATAAATAATACGTTTTATTTCTGTACGGGTTCTGTGCAACTTGCAACACACAAAACGCGCGTAATTCAACCTTAGGTTGGCGTCACAAAAGCGCATTTCTGCACATAAAATTTGCACGCAATACGCAGTGACCGGAGCACATTGATTGATTTAAATGGCTTCCTTCACATAAGCGTATTTTTTTCCTGCACATTTTAATCGTGCAAATAAAATGCAGCATGCTCTATTTTCCTGAGCACGAAACGTCGATGCGCAAATGTGGGCACAATGCGCTAGAGGATGTGTGAAATACTGGGTAATTTCGCAGGAAAAAATAACACCTCTTGAGCTCGTTAGCCTAATTAACCATTTCAATGGCTGAGAGCATCTCTTGCATGTGCCTTGCATGTGCAAAAAGTACAGCAAAATACCATGTTTCCCTGAAAATAAGGCACTGTCTTATATTAACTTTTGCCCCAAAAGAGGCACAGTCTCTTATTTTCAGTGCTCAATGAACCAATCACAGCCATTCAATGTCATGCACTGAATGGCTATGATTGGTTCATCAAGTGACGGCTCTGATTGGCTGAGTCACGACACTCATGATCCAATCACAGCAATCTCTTGCTGGAGGCGGGGTATTCAAGCCCCGTTACCAGTAAGCGAATGCTCGCTGAGCGCTGAGGACTATGCGGAAGACTGCCAGCGCGCCACAGCCCAGTGTGAGGGACCCAAAATCAGGTTAGGGCTTATTATTGGGGTAGGTCTTATTTTTGGGGATGCTGATGCGTGTGCAAAAAAGCAACATTCGATCTAGAAAAACACTGTGTTCATGTGTGCGCTAATATGCATACACCCACATGAAGCTGGCCTAAACTCAGGTGCCCATTCATCTGTTCCTTACTTCTTGCTAACCTATGAAATGTAAACTAGTATAAGGGAAGGGAGGGGGTAAGACATAAAAAAAATAGGACTGCATAAGCTTTGTGTGTATTCTGTTATGGAAAACATGCACAAGAGGTGGAAATGGGTAAAAAAAATAGATTTTTGGTGAAAATGATTTGCAAAGTTGCCTCGTTTCAGATTCTTTGGAACTGTAAAAATTGGCTGCAAACAAGAACTTTCCCTTTAAATAATCTTTGTACGTTTCTGATATTTTCCCTGACATACACCGACCGCCTACGGACACGTTTTATTCTACAAAGCCTCGTGCTCACAGCGTACGACGTCACATTTGTAAATGAGCGATAGAATTTACGATTCCTGAGCTGTATTAAATCCTAATTAATAGGGGAATTTTAAGATTAGCTGTAATTTTGCTCCATTAAAGACTGTTTTAAAATAAAAAAAAATGCTATCCCCGCTGTGTATATTGTATCCGTATATGACTAAGCCATTCAGCCGCAGTCTTAGCAGATTTTATACGGTTTGATAAACTGAATTTATGACTTAAAATATGTTTTAGTGGGAGGTGAATGTTATTATTTTTCCCATATGCTGCAGAATTTCTGAAAATTTCTGAAAAAATCACTAAAAAGGATATGGAAATTACTCTGCGGGCCTGAACACAATAAACGCTGGCAAAAAGGGAGTTTTGTATTCTTGTGAGCACATGTGGCACAGCCAGCTTAGAGACTCAAATCGGTTGGGTAACATCCAGCAGTAACTTGAAGCATCTGGGCCCCAATGCAAAATCTGTAACCGGGCCCCCAACTATAATGCTTTATTCATAGTACTGGGCTCCCTATATGGAGAAGAGAGGCCTTATGGGCCCCCTAAGGCTCCTGGGCCCGGGTGCAACCGCATCCTCTGCATCCCCTATAGTTACGCCAGTGACATCCAGTATTTCTGTTGTGCCTTAATCAATTTTGTAAGAATTTCAGTAGTCTTACTGGTTTAAGTTTGGTTCAATAGATTTCTATTGTATATAAAACCAAAATATTGTTACCATTACTAGAGTTACCTAGACATGAGCAGAAGCCCCTGTGTGATAGTAACGAAATGAGATCTAAAAAGAAGAATACGACTCCATTAAAGGGTTATTACTAGAGATGAGCGAGTATACTCGCTAAGGCACATTACTAGAGCGAGTAGTGCCTTAGCCGAGTATCTCCCCGCTCGTCTCTAAAGATTCGGCAGCCGGCGCGGGTGACAGGTGAGTTGCGGCGGGGAGCGAGGGAGAGAGAGATCTCCCCTCTATTCCTCCTCGCTCTCCCCCGCCGCTCCCTGGCCGCCGCCGGCCCCCGAATCTTTAGAGACGAGCGGGGAGATACTCGGCTAAGGCACTACTCGCTCGAGTAATGTGCCTTAACGAGTATACTCGCTCATCTCTAGTTATTATGGTTTTAGCAAATAAAGTTTATATAGAACAGTGCTTCTCAAACCGTAAGGCACAGCTCACATGAGCGTATGGTTACAAGATATTACACGCATGGGTTTTGTGTACGTAATACGCTGCACCAATCTCCCTTAGCCTGACATGTTGCTGCTTGCATGAAATATGCGCACAAGAAAAATTGCAGCAGGTTCTATCTCAGCGCGTATTAAGTATGCATACATGCGAAGATGGTTCATGGCGATTGGTGGCATGCTGCAAGTAGGCAATATCCTTGCCTACTTGCTGCGTGCCGCCGTGCGCATGGCATGTAGCAAATTACGGCTGTCTGAGCCTGGCTTTAGACGCAATTGGGAATACAGTTTTGACAGACGTGAATATATAGGGTGTTCACAGTGTGAAAGTATTGAATCATATTTTATGCAGTAGTGTTGTTTGCATAATGTTTGCGCCATGTACATCGCAAGAAATACGTGAGTAGAAGATGCATTGTAGTGAAATTTTTACTAACAGGGTCTCGGACACTGCTTACCATGCAGCTTTATCATAATTAACCTTTTGAATGTTTTACTAAAGGCCCATATAGACACAAGGATTATCGCTCAAAAGATGGCTTTCAAGCGATAGCTGTTGCATGTAAATGTGCCAATCTTTCACTTTTCTGCCGAACAATGATCTTCAGTTGAGCATGAAATCCATCGTTTGGCAGAAGAGCTGATAAGACGGACCGCACACTTTGTTCTGCCCGGGGAGCGCTGATTATACTGTCTCAGCTGTCAAAGGGAATTTGTGGGGTATACCAGACTATATAACCTCTTGTATTGCAACAATAAAACAGAAGAGCTTGGAAACATCACCCGAGTGTTTTTCATTGTTCTCTTCTCCTATCCATTGAATAATAATTAGTCATACCTGATCGACAAGGCTACAATACCCCTTGAATATAACCTACATTAAGGCCTCATCCTTATGGAATCCGGCCCTGACCGCGGCGGGTAAACTGCGTACCAGTGTGTGCAGATGGCCTTGTTCGCCGGTGTCTGCGCGGACTTGTCTTCTAATGGCTTCTCTGTACTGGCTCACTATGAGACATGCGCAGTACAGATTTTTTTTTTTTTAACTCCTGCTTTTCCGCCCGTCTGCAATGTCAGTCTCCTTTACCCCTAGATTGGTATTTCCATGGACTCCCCGTATACTGCAAAGGCCATTTTCTGGCTGCAACAATCTCAGCTTAAGGCTAGGGTCACACAGGGCGGATTTTCGTCGGAAATCTCGCGGTTTGGCCGCAGCAAAAACCGCGAGATTTCCGCCGGGAGAACCGCCGCGGTTTGAAGCGGCCCGGCTGCTCGCTCTTTCGCTGTGGCCGGCGCTCCCATAGAGGAGAGCGCGGCCGCAGCGGAATGAAAAAAAGAATGGACATGCTGCTTCTTTTGAAACCACGGCTGCCGCAGCCGAGGTTTCAACCGGATTTACCGCAGCGGATTAGCCGTCCCGTGTGGACGAGATTTCTGAGAAATCTCATCCACATGGCTGTCTAATCCCGGGATTAGCGGCCGCGGGCAGAGTTGCATTCATGGAGCAGGAAACTGGCAACCCCTGATTAAACAGAACCACAAATGACAGATGTGGACCGCCCCGAATGGACTCTAAGATAAATAAAGGTAACGTCTTGAGATTTTAGCATCTCCTTTTCTTAGTATGAAAATCTTGACTTTGGCCAACAGCTTTCTACCCCTTTTTTCATTGCACCCTGGACCTACTTTCAGGCATTTACAAATATACTCAGACACTTACAGATTTTTTTCTGAATGTTTCTTCCGACATTCTCATGTTCTTAAATTGTGTTAAAGAGGTTTTTTAAGGATTGCCTTCTATTAAATAAAATAACCCATATGCACTCATTTCCAACTTTGTAAAGTTACTCTGGTTAAATGACCTTACCCCCTGCTGATTCACCATGCCGTCACATGACCCATTTCCTGCAGCTCTGGTCTTTCTGGCAATCCTGTGCCATTCATTGTGCAGATGATCTATTCAGTCTCGTTCTTCTCCCCCAATGTACGTGGCGGTCATATACATGGGTTGGCTCTATCGGTATTCGGCAGTTATTACTGCAGCTATTCAGTGTGATTAGGTGCCCCTCTTCGTGGCCTTAAAGTCCCCATGTTAAACCATCTTTTCCTCTATTTCTAGAACGGTTTGTGGCCCATCAAATGAATAGTTTTTTCAGCAGCTGTCCACAAAACTAGTTTTACTACGTACTTAAGTGTGCGTTCACACATAGGGGATTTGGTGCCGATTTTGCAAAGTGGGCATGCTTTGTGACCTATGTAGAGGTCATTGTGCAGGGAAGGGGAGGAGGTGAGCTGCGACTATCACCTACTGTGAATGGGGGAGCCTGTATTTTGAAAATAGATGTTACCTTGCATTGTAATCCTGCCTGTGATGATAATGAGATGGTTGCTGAAAAGTTTTCTCTACAGAACAAGAAGTGTCAGACTTTTATTAGGCTTAGTGGTCAGTGTGCAACCAAGATTTTGGACTTTTTTTTAAAGAAAAATTACCAAATTTCTTAGAAATATTGAAAAGCAGCTTCCTTATAAGTCAATGACCGACCTTCTAACAGACCTTACAGTATTACTAAGGATATTAGTCAAACCAAAATCCACTCTATGTCGTCACGTTACAAGGCCTGTTAGAAGGTTGGGCGTTGACTTATAGGGCAGCTGCCTTCCAATAGGTGACAATGCAAGGACATTGTGCCACCTCATATAAACAAGAGGGCATTTTCTGATGGCATATGCCCTTATGCATGAGATAATGACTTTAACTAGTACTTTCCCTGTTTTGTAGGATATCGATGGTTTGGAAGTCATTGGGCGAGGACGTCCGTTTACATCTGTATCTACTGAAGGTTTCTCACTAGGTGACGAGCTTCAAGAAACTGCAACAGAAGATAAAGAAAACCAGTGAGTGTGCGCAGCAAGGAAAGGGAGGACAGGCAGCCAGTGACTGGTGGTCTGCAGGTTGTAATGACGTGGATTACAAGGTTGTGCCGTACTTGTCTTTTACAGGGATCCACTCCGTGATTTTCCAGATGTTGTTCCGGATTTTGTCCTAGGTCCCTCACTGCTTTTCTGTGGTCAGCCAGCAGTTTGGGCAGAAAGTCCTTCGTCTTACAGGGTAACGTCCAATATTACATTACAGTATATAACAGAAAGATAAGCTGGCAGACAATGATGGGAAATTTAAAGGGCTTTTCCAAGAAAATACTATTGGTGACCTATCCTAAGGATGGGTCAGCAATAGTTGATTGGCTGAAATCAACCGCTCGGGCTGATCAGGGGCTTTCTGCTGGTGCCGTAATTCACAGGGGTACGGAGCGGCAGCAGTTAACTCTGACTCCTGTGTAATGGCCGGCGCTGGTAACTGCAAGCACAGCTTCCATTGATTATAATGAGCATTGCGTCTTATGTCCCTTTTACACAGGATGGCTAAACGACTGCACGAACGCTGACGTCACGGCTAAAGTCGTTGCCACTTGTGCAGAGCATTTAGACTGACAGACTTCACTGCTGGATCGCTGGCGTCCTGCTCAGCGCTTCACCTTCTACGTGAAGCACTGAGCGGGGGGCGTTTACATGGAAGGACAAGCCCACGAACTAGCTATGGTTTTTATGTTGACTGAAAGTCAGTGATAACGAATAGTGAACGCTTTTTTGGCATTTACACTGAATGATTATATTATCGCCCAACTTCATTCAATTTTGAGATATAATCTTCCCATATAAATGGCCCATATTATAGGTGTTGGAGCAGCAGCTTCCGCTCCATACCGCTGTGTGTTGCGGTGCAGACAGGAGGCGCCCGAACAGCTGATGTGTCCGGGTCCCGAGTGGTGGACCGTAGCTGATCAATTATTAATAGGTCATTTTCTTTGAAAAACCCCTTCAATATTGACAATTGAAAAGTAATGCATTTAGGCCTGATTCACGGGGATGTATTTGGCGTGCGCAATTCAGTCGTGCAAAAAAAACGCCAGGAAAGAACACCTTTTGAACCCATCATACGAATTGGCCATTTCAATGGCTGAGAGCACCGATAAATATTGAGCGCAATTGCGCACGCCACAAGTATTGTAAAAAGCACTGTTGCGCACGCAAATGTACTATACCTGTTGCGCAAAATATGCACGCAAATACGCATATGCTTGTGTGATTCCGGCCTTAGTATTACTGCCTTTATATTAACCCTTTTGTTGGCAAGGGTTTTTGAACATTTTGCTCTTTTGATAGCCAGAACAATTTTCACACTTACGCACAAACAAAACCTAAATTACAAAGTTAGTAAAATCATGCTACACTGCAGTACCTACGTTTTCTGAAAGAGTATATCTGGCATATTGTCACAACATGCCTCTCTGGACCTTCATGCAATTTTGTGCCAAAGTCTAATTATTAATTAAAAAAAAAGCATGAAATAATGATGTTTGTAGTCAAAAGTGATCCTAACAGAATAATAGACACACAACTGCATCAAAGTAAAAGTTCAAAAAGTTCATATATACCAGCTCATTCCTACGGCTGTGGGAGCTGCCGGTGATCCGGTTATCACTGTGTATGGCAGCTAATGCATTGTGCATGAGAGCGTGTCTCGCCCACGCTGTCATACCCAATGCATTTGCTGCCATACATTTTTTAAATTCCCCGCTCTGTCTCATAGTGGAGTTGTATATGCAATGCCACCCATACACAAAGTATTGCATATCTACGGCTTTGAATACACAACCCATAAAGAAAAATAGGGCTGTACACTCGTAATATGCAGTGAACTACAACATGCTGCGTTCTTTTTATGTAATGTTCACTAATGTGAATGGATCAATGAAAATCAATGTACTTTCATTGACTTAATTAGCCGTGTACATTGCACACCCAGTGAAAATACGTTAGTGGGAATGAACCCTTACGCCTATGTCCACATGTAGTTGTAATCATAACCTCTCCAGAACTGGAGGTACCAAAGTTATTCAACTGGAAATTTTAAAAAGTAACCTATAAAATGCAGGAATTACACCCCCTGAAAGGTAAGTGCGCCCTAAACCTTCTATATTTCCTGGAAGCAGACAACCTGCTGATTGTAGTAGTCCTGACGGGCAGCTGACAGCTATATGCACCATCACATACGTTTGTGGCAAACAGGATTTACTTTTTAAAAACTTGCATTAAAACCTAAAGCTCACACCCAGGCAAACAATGTGAAAATAATTGATCAGGCTGTACAACATTCGGATATACCACAATCCTCTACATTAACGACGGCTTGTGCTCTCAATACAAAACTGAAACAAAGGGATCTACAAATGTGTTACATTTACATCCTGCACACTGCAAACAGCTGCTGTGTTACCATATTATAGGGGTCTCGTGTGGCGCAGAGTGTTAAGCTCTCCCTCACGACCTGAAGGTTGCAAATTCAATCACTGCATGGTTCAGGTAGCCAGCTCAAGGTTGACTTCTTCTGAGGTCGGTAAAATTAGTACCCAGCTTGCTGGGGGGTAATTACCTGAAAGCGCTGTGGAATAACAAGTCCCTACACTTTTTGGGATAACGCGCCATACTGTGTATAACATTGCAACATAATTTACTCAGTCTTCGCACCTTCTGCGCTTCCTTCTCTGGGCCTCTAATGTGTGCAGCCATGCGTAAGTGACCAGCAGTGCTGCGCTCATTAGATGCCACCCGGTGCCCAGTGAAGGAAGTGCAAAGGGCGCAAAGACTGCAGAGGTTTGCGGGTGCAGTGGCTTCTGAAATCAGCTGCGGAAGCCCAGTTAGAGCAATGGAACATTCACAGAGGTCCCTGAAACAAATTTGCTGCATCTTAAGATGCGGTATGGACCAAAGCCGTTTTAGTTGAATTGGACATAAAATATGTTTAAGAAACTGAGAAGACTTAATAAAACAGCATATCAAGAAAACTCTGTTTATACCTCCATCATGCTTTATGTTTATAACTGGAGCTGTGATGCTGTCCCTGATCCATCGTATGATGGGCCCTATTAAAAACAATGGTGTCTGTTGATGTTCCATTGTGGAGCCCTTCATTTTGATGACAAACATAGCAATGCTTGTAAAGTATGCTTTAAATGGTCAATACAGAGATCTCTTCCATGATCTGTTTATACCAGGACTGTGACTATAACAAGGGGGCGTCCTCTACGTCTACACCGACATAGAAGGGGGTTCTTTACTGTAAGAGCAGTGAGACTATGAAACCTTCTGCCTGAGGACGTGGTGATGAGAAATTTGCTAAGAGTACAAGAGGGGCCTGGACGCCTTTCTTGAGCGATACAATATTAAATGCTAAAGTCACTTATTACTTCATAGGGTTGTTGATCCAGGAACTATTCTGATTGCCAGATTGAAGTCGGGAAGGAATTGCCTTTCTCTGGATCAACATTGCAGGATAATAAGCTAAACTGAATGAACGTGTTTCTTTTTTCAGCCTTACATACTATTTTACTAAGCTTTGCACACAAACGTGAGAAGAGCCTAATGTCGTCTGAATAGTTGTCAGATGGCATTCCTATATTAGTACTTCAGCGGGCTCCAACACGGTGCTTCAACAGGTAATATTGCCCCAGGTTCACCTGAGGCTCAATACAGAGGCACCAACGTATTTTAGGACTCAAATAGCCCAAGGCTCTTGCAGGCTTTTTACTTCCTCTTATGGGAATCATTCTAATGAAACCTATTAAATGTGGGTCTCTTAGATCTATAGGAGTCTATTTGTACATTTAAAAAATGTATTTCCTCATTTTCACCCCCTTATTCTCAATCTAGGAAAAAGTTGGCATCTCTACACGCATTACTTTTGAAGCCCTTGCAGGAGAAAAAGCTTCCTCGGTCCTAGAGGTCGTTAACAATGGAAGTGCAGCTATATGGTATGAGTGGAGACGCTTGCCACATGCCACCAATCTTGCAGGTCGCCACAAAGAACCACCAGTACAACATTTCTATTTCAATACTAATGCCGGTGAGAAGATATTTAATATGAGCAAAGCGGATTTTATAAGAATTCTGATTAATGATCAGTGTGTTAAAGGGGTATTCCCAACTCAGGAATTATATTTCAATGTGTTCAAAATAGTAAAACAATGCATTCATCCATAAGATGTCTATTTCCAAAATGCTCCGTTCTCCTGATCTTGCAGCTGTTGATTCCTCTGTCCTCTGGTTGTTTACTGCTTGTTGCCAGGGAAACAGATCGCCTCTTCTATGGAAAGTAATAGCAGAGCATAATAGTAGCTGGTCGCCAGGCTGAAAGCTAGTGCGCATGTGCTACTAGGATCCCGGACAACAGATTTAGGTGAAAGAAGTGCAAAAGCACCAGCCTCCTCCTTTCCATAGAAGAGGTGGTCTATTTCCCTGGTAACAAGCAGTAAACAACCAAAGGAATCAATGGCTGCAATATCTGGAGAACGGAGCATTTTGGAAATAAACATCTTCTGGGTCAGTTCATTGTTTTGCAATTTCAAACACCTTGAAATAGGATTCCAAGGATTGGAATACCCCTTTTAAGTTTTTAAAGACTCATTATAAGAACAGCTCCACAGTATACTAGGGAATCGCATAAATAACACATTCCCTGATTTCACTATGCATCACTGTGTTTTGTTATAACTGTAATGTGACATCAATATTTCTTTGTCTTTTGTTATCTCTATATTGTTAAATTACTGTTCTGTGACATCACTGTGTACATGTACTTCAATCCTCTGACATCATCGTGTACATTGTCCCTATACTGTGACATCACTGTGTACATGTACTTCAATCCTCTGACATCATCGTGTACATTGTCCCTATACTGTGACATCACTGTGTACATGTACTTCAATCCTCTGACAACATCGTGTACATTATCTGTATACTGTGACATCACTGTGTACATGTACTTCAATCCTCTGACATCATCGTGTACATTGTCCCTATACTGTGACATCACTGTGTACATGTACTTCAATCCTCTGACAACATCGTGTACATTGTCTGTATACTGTGACATCACTGTGTACATGTACTTCAATCCTCTGACATCATCGTGTACATTGTCTGTATACTGTGACATCACTGTGTACATGTACTTCAATCCTCTGACATCATTGTGTACATTGTCTGTATACTGTGACATCACTGTGTACATGCACTTCAATCCTCTGACATCATCGTGTACATTGTCCCTATACTGTGACATCACTGTGTACATGTACTTCAATCCTCTGACATCATCGTGTACATTGTCTGTATACTGTGACATCACTGTGTGCATGTACTTCAATCCTCTGACATCATCGTGTACATTGTCCCTATACTGTGACATCACGGTGTGCATTATCCCTGTACTCTGCCCTCACTGGGGCAGATTTACTATTAAAAATCTAGCAGTATTCTGGCACATATTGTACCAGAAAACTATCTTACATTATTAGCACCACATTTATCCTTTGTTTTTAAACACTTTTGGAAACTTTTTATCACTACTCTGACAAAAGTACATGGCTTCTAAGAAAGGAGGCATGGCCTAAATACGACATTGTGCATCAAAAATTGTGCCAAATTATGCCATTTTTGTCATAAACTAAGCCAACTAATAGGTGGTATAACGTTAGACTATACAATCTAAAGATATGCCAGATTTATCAGTCACTGTGATATATCTGGCGCAGTTAAAGTCTGTATATTGTAAAGCCTGGTTTAGACACAATGATTATTGCTCAAAAAATCTTTTGAGCGGTAATTGTTAGGTTCTTTACAGCGCAAGATGATCGCTCAAACATTGAGCGATTACCTTGTGCTCCCAGCGGGGGATGCAGAAGACAAACAGGGCCGCTTGTCTTCTGCATCCAGCTGTTTCCCACTCGGAGCGCTCGGCTGTTATACAGCGAAGTGCTCCGAGCGGGGGATGCAGAAGACAAGCAGGGCCGCTTGTCTTTTGTATCCAGCTGTTCTCTGCTCGGAGCGCCCGGCTGTTGTATAGCCGAGCAGGCAATGAAGAACACAGCTGGACAGCTGTGTTGTTCATACCCCGCCTATCTTCAGGGAGCGGGATACAGCTTAAACAATAGTATCAGCTGTATCCCGCTGTGAATTCCTGGTAACTGATCGCTGATCTTTCAGCACGCTGAAAGGCAACGATGAGCGACGGCTTAATGAAAAACTGCAACGATTATCGCTCAATAGATGGCTTTGAGCAATTTTTGAACGAAAATCATTGTCTAAAAGGGTCTTAAGTTCTCACTGTCTTAACTATTAGAAAGTGTCAGTAAATCTCCTGTATGGTGAAATCACTGTGTATTTTAGTCTTCTACCATGACATCATTTTGTGCTTTTTTTTTTTTTTTTTTTTTTACACAATTCGGGAAAGATATGTGGCACATAAGTAACGAATGTTGAGTAATATCCCAGAGTATCTAGGAAAGACAACTGCACCTAATGTTTGTGACCATCTAGTATAGTAACATGTATACAACATCCATGTGTTCATTGGGCTTTGTTTTACGCTGAACCATGGCCTTTCCAGGTGTATTGCTTCCAGGAGAGACACAGACCTTCCCCTTCAACTTCAAGTCACCGACAGCGGGAATTTTCACCGAAAGTTGGGAGTTCTGCACCCACCCGGTGTTAATGGCTGGTGCACTGATACAGGTGTCTCTGTGGGGAATATCTTTGTACGAAGACAAGACTGCTCCACTAAGAGAGGCTCTACAGGTTGGTGGAAAATATTTGGGTGAATAGGAACTAGGTGGATCTGTGGGGCTATATAAACACCGAATGTCATTTTATTAGAGACACCCTTATAATAGCACATTGGACCTCTGGTCTTCAAAACCACAGAAATTTGTTGTGGTATAGATTCCACAGCGTGTTGAAATTGTTCATGGCTCATGCAGACAGAATAGCCTCTTGCAGTTGCTGAAGATTAAATGAATTCACATGAGCGCTGTCCGCCCGCAGTGGAGCCACGTGCATAGCTCGCTGCTACACTGCTCTGAAGATCACATGAACGGGCTAGCTCTAACTACTTTGAGGTAGCCCATTCACATGGTCCGTGGTGCGAGCTGCATGCTTTCCAGCTTCCATAGGAGTATATGGAAAACACGCAGCAAAGATAGGACAGGCCCTATTTTTGCATGACCTATAGAGCTAGATGCGGGCATAGCACTCGTATGTCCTATCTTTGAGACCTGCCAGTGCTTTGCACGGAAACAATTGATTACTATAGAAGTGCTTTCTGTGTGCTCCTAACCAGCGTCGGGACATCACCCATGCGTAAGAGCCTCAAGCTACATAGCTAACTGCACAGCTGAAGCTCCAGCTGTGCCTGCACTGTTCTCTCTAGTGCAGGCACAGCTGTTCCATATCACAGTTTATTTATAAAGCCTGCTTTACATAGTATTTTTATTACATTTTCAAACATAACTTTGTTCTTTTTCCAGCGATTCTTTTCTTTCTTTCCTGTCTCTGTCCCCAAGCGCTGTATAAGGGGATGCCGTTCTGTGCTGCAGATTGCTTCTCCCCGCTGGACCTAATGCACTGTGGAGGTGTCAGTGCATTTGTTTGTGACATATATAACTGTACACTCAACATACTGAGACCCTGACAGTCTGGCATGGAATGGGCGCACTAAGAGGGGATAAGGTGTTTGCAGCACAGAACGGCTTCTCCTTACACATCAGCAGAGCAGCAGAGACTTAGAGGGATAACAGCAGTGCTGGGAAAGAGACCATGATGGCACACACAAAGTAATGTTTGAAAATCAATAAAACCCTATATAAAGTAGGCTTTGTAAATAAACTGCTATATGGATCAGCTGTGCCTGCACTAGAGAGAACGGTGCAGGCACAGCTGGAGCTCCCTGTTGTACTATGCAGTTAGCCAGCTGAAGACTGATTTCAATGCATCATCTTCTTCTGGCTGAATACGGGATTTATGCAAAAAAGTTACAGAATAGGCTGATAAAACCTATTGCAAAAATGCTTAGAATTGCCTATTCTGTAAACCTCAAAGAAATTGAAGTGTAGCTACTTTCATTTTTTGGTATTTCCTAAATCTTAGAGTCTCTCTCATAATCCAGGTGTTTTGTGCTATTTCCTTTATACCATATTGCTGTAGCTTTTACAGTAACATACACTGATTAACATTTCTCATTATCTGATAGAGGGAGCTGGAGTCACGGGAGGCTTTGTTTATTGCTCAGAAGATGGTTCAAGAAATCCTGGATGGAGTTCGTAGCCCAGAGCGCCCCCAATCACCAGTTACACGTTTAACAGAAGAAGAGATGTTCTGCATCGTAAACCCAAAGGTGTTTAATCTACAAAGTCCTTAAGGACGCTGCAGTCATACCATAGTTGTTGCATTTCTTGTTCTATCCACCTGTTCATGCTCACTCCTTGCTCACATTGCTTGCCACGTGAGTACTGCTGTATTCATTGTGGCCACTAGAGGGCACCATTATCTTTCAGTTGTTTCCTGAAGCATGTAGGAGATTGTATTCTAATTAATTTTACAAGACCAATTTACCCAGAACAACATTTAGAGTCTTTTTTATTTCAGAACAATTGCAGGAAGATTACCACATTCATGTGCACGTAGTACAGTCCTTGGGAAGTTCGGAGGAACAATTTGATTGCATCAAATATTCTCCTACACTATTTTTTTCTGCTGTCTATTTAAAAGATTAGCATTTCCCATACGCAGAAATAGGAAGTCCTGTAAATATTTCTTGCGCACCCTAATTTTTTCTTTAGTGTGATTCAATCTACATGACTCTCTATTTACCGTCCACACGTTAATAAATGTGGATTTAACCCTTTCCAATCCACTGTCTGACATCTGAAGACATTGTGATTTGAAGGCTGTAGACCTCTGATGTCGGAAGACGTGCGGCAGGGTATTCTTACGGTATATTACTGGCTGCTCTGTTGTCAAGGGCCTCTCCAGTATGTCCCATACAACAGTACTGGCTCTAGCCAGCAGATGGCGCCATTGTATAATGGCAGAAAGAGAAAGCCCCCTAGGAAACTCTGAATCCAAAATTGGATTGCAAAGGGTTAATGCTGATTTTTACACTGTTCTTCTCGCCTGTAGGATCCAGTCCTTCCTTGAGCTATAGATTGACTTTCACATGTATAAAGCGTAACATTGTATTATGTCTTAGGTTAACAATATGTAAACGATCTCCCACAATGACCCCATAGATAGCCATGCCTAGATCATCTGAACATGTGTGTCTAAAGAGAGGGATAAAGGCCCATTTACACACAAAAGTAATCATTCAAAAGATAGGTTTTGAGCGATTGTTTTGCATAATATTAGCAGCTTATCACCTTCATTTGCATGCAGAGAACAGCAGGTGGTCTGTTCTCTGCATTCAGCTCCCTTGTTCTGCCACAGGGCTGCAAGCTGAATACAAGGTAATTAGCATTCGCGTGGAGAATACAGCACCATGGACAGCAAACACAGCATGCGGTCTGTGTTATCTTCTCTGCGGCTGAACGATGGATTTTATGCTCACCTAAATATCATTGTTCAGCCGAAGAGTGAAAGATGGGAACATTTACACACAACGATTATCGCTCAAACTATGACTTTTGAGCAAATTAGAGCAATAGTCGTTGCGTGTAAATGGTCCTTAAGTCTCTGCCTTGTTCTGGGGTAGCAAAGGATCAGAGATGTAGACGTCTGCCATCAGGGGACAATATGGGTATCAGGAACACATCCCTCAGCACTCGTACACATTTAATATCTGAATAAAATTCCACAACTGTTAATTTTAACCACATAAAAGTGCAAAGTTCTTGGCACATACTTTGATCAATGCATGTGGGCCCATCCACCACCTGGGACAGATGGGTGAATGAACTGTGCCTGCACCTTCACATTTAATTTATTTGTTTGGAAGTGCTGACTTTTGTTTTTTGTATGCATTACATTGCATTGGTGGAGGAGTGGCTGATCTTACTTTTGTCTTGTCTTGCACTACATTCACCCATCTGTCCCAGGTTGCTTAATAAAAGTATATACCCAGGTATTCAGCTTTCTCATACATTTGGTGGCTTTTGCCCAAAGAGAGGTGTCTTTTAGAGCTGGATACCCATGCAATAAGATTCGCTTGGACATGACGGATGGGCCCACATGGTTTGATCACACTATGTCCTAAGAACGCTGCACTTTTATGCAGTTTGTATGAACAACAGTTGTGTAATTTTATTCAGATATTAAATGTGTGTTTCTGTAATTGTCGCAGCAATGGTTTAAGTGCACCTACATATTTAATTAATTTTTTTGGAAGTGCTGACTTCCATTTTTTGGGACTATATTGGCATGTGACATGCCCATAAAGAATTGTGATCACAAAATAAACGCAGTTTTCACCTATTGCGAGTTTGGGCCATGCATATAAAGTAGTGTAATAGGCAAAAATGGGTAGTTAATATAGATGAGCGAGTATACTCGCTAAAGGCAATTGCTCGGGCGAGCATTGCCATTAGCGAGTATCTCCCCCGCTCGAGACTGCAGGTTCGGGTGCCGGCAGCGGGCACAGAGCTGCGGGGGAGAGTGGGGAAGAATGGAGGGAAGATCTCTCTCTCCCTCTCTCCCCCCCGCTCCCTCCTGCTGACAGCCGCTACTCACGGCTCCCCCGCGCCAGCACCCGAACCTGCAGTCTCGAGCGGGGGAGATACTCGCTAAAGGCAATACTCGCTCGAGCAATTGCCTTTAGTGAGTATACTCGCTCATCTCTAGTTGTTAACCTTAGCAAACCCTGTAGCTTCTGCCACTTTTATAGGGTGCCTTCATATAAAACAAAAATACTGCAGTTCCATTGGTGCGGATTTTGATTGGTAGTCAGCTGCGGATCCATTGAAGCGAAAGTGGGCGCATCACTTGACCAGCGGCAGCCGTGCTAAGTAGTGCTTGCCTCGTGAGTCATGTGTGCTGCAGTGAGGGTGTAGTATGAGGCGAGAGTAGGTTCAAATCAGCTGCGGATGAGCAGCTGTATGCTAGTCAAAACCCACACCCATGTTACGGGTTTTGATGCAGAAATGCTGAAGATTTCCCGCTGTGAAAGATCTACAGCATTTCCACTTCGTGTGAACGCAAATAGTTTGTTCCAAAATACAAATTTATTCCTTATCCTGTGGATTTTGGTACAACTCCTTTAAGTATATATTGTATAACAAAACTGATACTGATGGGATTCTAGTCTGGAACTAAACCTTCTTTTTGTTTGTTGCTGTCTTATTAATCACCTGCATTCTTCCATCCCTCATAAAGCACACTTTGCACTTTCTTTTTGTGTTGCTACAGTTACACTACAAGCATGAGACTGTTCGGGAGCTGCATGAGTTATGGAAGGAATACATCTCCCCTGATGTCCAGGACAGCATGAGCGTATCTGAAGAGGTTCTGGATCACTTTCTGCAAGCTACAAATATTGTAGAAAGCGATGAGCTAAAAGAGGAAGAGAAGTTAGAACATGTATGGGACTTATCAGTTGTGGAGCTGAAACAGGTAAGACCAGCACCTGCATTATACGCACATCTGGTGACATTGTAGCAACTTTTGTTTCTTCTGCTGTTACAACTGGAACATCCAGCATGCTCTGTAAGGCTGCCTGTCCACGGGCGAGTTTTCAAAGCGTTTCCCCCGGCGATAATCTGGCGGCGGGGAACGCAGTGAAAGCTCTCCATAGCAACGCTATGGAGAGCGCTTCCCCACTCCCTGTCCACGAGTGGAGAATCATAGCGATTCTCTGCTCACGGCCGGCAAATCGCAGCATGCTGTGATTTGCCACATTTCTCCGCGGTCAGCCTCTCTGTCAGATCCGTCTCCTGGCTCCTGCTCCCGTGCGGCGGCTCCCGTGGCGGAGATCCGCCTCGGGATACCGCAAAGCCCGTGGACAGGCAGCCTTAATCACTCAATGTAGAGCATGTTCAGCTTACTAGTTTAACAGCACAGCACTGCTTCCCCACGGGTGTCTACTGACGATCACGCCATGCAGAGGGCCCCATGAACAAGTGGATGCTAGTTTGTCAGTTGATTGCTGATAAAAATTCTCACTGATTGGGGACTGTACATCTTCCAGTGTGAACAGAGAGATATACAGCAGGCCAATGGAGACAATCAATTGTACTAGTGATTCTTTGTCCCCATAGCAGCGATTCTCAGCCCATGTCAACAAAAGCAAATGAGCGCCAGATGACGTGCTTGTCAATCGGCATTCATTTACATCAGACTGAGAATGTGCAAAACTCACACAGATGGCACCCTGCTTGAATCCAACTCTCGGGCTGTGCTCAGTGCCATTATACGTCTTCAATAAAGTGAAGTTCTGAAGTTTATGGTAAATAAAGATCACATGGACCTTTGATCTCTAAATCACTGCTAATTAGTTGAAGAAGAACGCTGTATGTACCTCCAAAATTTCAAAGTGGAAACAACGACGTAATACTGCGCTTCAATAAATATCCCACTTTATGAAGACAGTCGTGTATTCAGTCTACCATTCGCAGTATCAGTCATAAGTTATCAGGGCAGGCTCTATCGCACTGTGCAATCACTGAAGTCTTTGTAGCTTTTTACCACTTCTGATTACAATCCTACTCCTAAGCATACAGCAGTGAATGTCTCCAGATTGAGGCATTTGCATTTCATACATTGCACTAGTAGATTTGTGCTATGTGAAAGGTTAGATGACTATTTTGGTTGATTTTAGAAGCCGCTTCCAATAGATTCTCTTCTTGATTGAGTTTGGCATCACAAAGTACAATCTATTTCTTTTGTGTGCTGTAAAGGATGATTGCTGTTATTGTGATGTACCTGTTCTTACGGCCCTCTACTGATATAGAGATTTCTTGGAAAGGAGTTGTCATTTAGAGACGCCCCATATTGTGTAAGAGCATCTTCTGCTCCGGCAGTCCTGTGCCATCCATGTATTACTGCAATGCAAAAAAAGGGGGTTTGGTATAGTGTTATTCAGTAGAGCAATATGTGATTGTGCTCAGTAAGAGAAATCAAGTAATCTTATAGATGAGATACCCGCTAATGGCTAATAAAAAATACATGATGTTACAGCGAGCTTTCAGATCTTTCATGGTCCTTCCTCAGGCTTAATGAAACAAATCTAAAGACGTATTTACTATAAGACATGATCACATGGGAGGGCAGGAACATGGTGAACTTAATATGCACTATATAAATACCAGAGACAGAGGGTATGAGGGCACAGACATGTTGGGATTAATAGCATTTAGGTAAATCCCAGGGAGGGATGACCATAACAGTAAATAATTAGTCCAGTGACAAGGAATGTGAAATCTCTCCTTCAGATCTGCAGACAAGGAAGATGGAACAATACCTCTGCAGCGCCACCTACTGAATGGCAGCATTCCTTCAAATCAGTGTAGGAGTTTTTACTAAGTCTGTAAAACAATGATTGGAAATAGCACCCCTTTTGGGTGCTCTCCTTGGTGAGAGACAATGTCATCACCTGACCCACACACCCTTCAGGTGTCTCCACATACCCCCTGGGTGCTCTCCTTAAGGACATCCCTCTTGACCTCCTTCCGACCTTTCATATTCTCCACTTGTGCAAGAACCCTGCTCCGAGGTTCATTCCATTCTTGAGGGTATCTACAATGGCCATAAATTTGGGAGTGTAATTTTATGGCCATGCCATTGCATCCCTGTCCATGCCACTGCTCCTTATTCCGCTCACTACTGCTCACCTGTTGGGTCTCACACATACTCTGACACCTGGCTTCTTAAAGGGCCAGTGTGTGCCAGTTTACCTGCACTCCAGGTGGTTACAAGCTTCAGGCCATGAACTAGTCAGCTGTAAGGTGTTCAGATTTATGTTCTTTGGTACTGACATGGCTTGTTTTCTGAAGTTGTCAATCCATCTGCTGCCTGATCTGACCTACTGTCTGTTCGCCATGTTGCCTCAACTCTAACAGCCCTGACATCGGTCTGTCTACAGTTGTGAACATACTCGGCCTGCCCTCACGTCTGCCTGTCTGATTGCAATTTCTTCCTTCTGTCTTGGTACCATGTATCCATGTCTTCAGTCATTCCTCACATCAACCACTGCTGATGGAGTCCATTCCTCCATGCATGTATTTAAGGACAGGGGTGTCAAACTCATTTTCACTGCGGGCCTTATGGCTGCCTTCAAAGGGCTGATTTGTAATTGTAAGATTTTATAGTAATAGTGACCCCCATAGTGGCCACTGTAGTAATAAGTGACATCCATAGTAGTCCCAGTAGTAATAATGACCCCATAGTTGCCCCAGTAATAAGTGTCTCCTATATTGGTGGCCCCAGTGGTAATAGTGCCCCCCATGGACATTCCAGTAGTAATAGTCTTCTGTATATTAGTGCCAGCAGTAATAAGTGACCCCCATAGTAGTCCCAGTAGTAATAGTGACTCCTCTATTGGCCTCTGACCAGGCAGCATCCCTACAGGCATTCCACTTACCCAGCCTGCAGCTCCGGTCCAGCAGTAGGCGCTGCTGAGCTTGTGATCGCGTACCTCTCACCTTGGCATCTGCACTGCATACAGGACGGCACATGCAGAGACCAGAGGGAAGCGGTCAGACTGCACTGTCGCCGCAGGACTGGAGCTGCAGGCTGGGTGAGTGAAGTGCCTGTTAGTTTGCTGCGTGGCTAGTGGGCCACATAAAATGAGGTGGCGGGCCAGATTCTGCTCACGGGCCTTGTGTTTGACGTGTGTTCTAGGGTGAACAATATGATTGATTTGCAGGAATGCTGCTATCCAATAGGTGGCGCTGCAGAGGTATTGTTCCATATTCCTTTTTTGCATATATTACCTAGAGGAACATGCATGGCCTTATAAGTCTCCTCACTCACCTTCTTGGTGTCTTCTTAAGGAGAGACAATACCCATCCCGACTAGGGTGAATAACTCCCAATCCCTTAGACTCTGTTCCCCGGTTTAGCCGAATGATCAATCTGTAGTAACTGAGTTATACCACGCCATCTGCAGTAAGCACTGTGACAATAACACATTCATGTGAAAGGCTGGTATAGATTGCTATATTTCTCCGACTGCAGGAAACAAATGGTTGGACGTGGCTCTCCCATCCAATAACACTGATCACCAGGGATTCAAGAATGAGCAGTTTCTGTTCCAAGAAGGCTTTCTCTAGCCCACTGCTAAAAAAGCCTGTAGTCTGCTGAATGTATCATCTGACTGCTTTATGATAACTTATAGTGTATGTCCCATTCATAAGCTGTGTGGCGCTGTAAATTGCGGTCTGTAGTAAACTCCATGTATAGACGGAGGTGTCTGTTCCATCTTTATTTCAGGCTGCCGTCTCGATTCCCGATGATGAAGCAAGAGAGACTTTCTTACTTCAGTTGAACAGAAATATCAGTGAACTGAATGAAGCCGTCCCGGATGTTCCTCTGGATCTGTTACATCAAGCTGGGTGAGTGTTTTATGTCTGTCAATTCCCTGGGCTTCCTGACAATGTATTCTACTTCAGACAGGAGAAATATGGAAATTTGTGAAACAAAACCCAGTCCGCCGGCTTTCCCTACTTTCAACCTGCATGTCCTCTACTTGGGCTGATATGTCTCTGAAGGTGTGGCACCTGCTTTCCCTCGCACCCGTAAAGACCTCTGCCTGGCTTCCCAAGTAGAAAAAAAAAATCGCCTTAATGTCTGCTTCAGACAATTGTGCATGCCCTAGCGCAACTTTTTGTGCGGTATGCTCTATCTTTTTGTGCGCAACCAAAATGCGCACGCCAAAATATGGAAATGGGAACAAACCCGTTGACATCAATGGGTCTTATTCTCTGCTTATTGCAGATGCAAATACGGGTTTGTGAAGCCTGGCCTTATGGTATGCTTACACGCGGCAGAAATTCTGCAGAATGTCCACAGTGGAAATTCCCGCGGCAAGTTCCACAGCATTTCCGCACCCAAAACAGAGTCAAAAAACCGCACCATCGGTGCGGATTTTGACTCAAAATCAGCAGCATACCTGCAGCTGACTTCAGAAAATACAGCACTCACCTCGGAAGTCTTTGTCAGCGCACGCCTTCATCCGGTGACCTATACTGCCCGCAGGGTTTCTGGTACGGTGATGGCACTTCCGTATCACCTGATCAGTGGCGCTGCGCTCACTAAAGGTCGCTGGGTACCAGATGAAGAAGTGCGCTGACAGCCAAAGACTTTGGAGGTGAGTACTGTACTTTTTGAAGTCAGCTGCGGGTAGGCTGCTGATTTTAAGCCAACATCCGCACCAATGATGTGTATTTTGACTCTCTTTTGGATACAGAATTTGCCAGTGAATTTTCGTTGCAGACATTTGCACACCGTGTAAACATACCCTAAAGAAATCTTCCCAAGTGCAGCTGATATGTAAAGAGAACTTAAGAGGGGGATGCAGATCTAAACCAGCACTGATTACCTTTCATTCTCAGGATCCGTGGGGGGCTCAGAGATCCACCTAAAAACCTCTAAGGAAATGCTTCAGTGTAAATTCATGTTACCCGTGTAGAATTGGAAAATCAGTGTCCTATACAGTTCATCATTTTCATTCACTTGCAGGGAGCATACTCTAGTTATTACAGTATGAGTCAGAGTAGGATTAGACGTGGATTACTGCAGCACGTTAGGCTGCTTTCACACCTGCATTAGGGCTTCCCGTCTCAATTCCAGCTCTCTGTTCCATTTTTGAAACAGAAAAACTGAATTAAGCATTTTTTTTTTTCTTTTTTGCTCCCTTTCCGTTATGTTTCCGTTTTTTGTAATGGAACAAATAGCACCGCAGACTTAAAAAAGAAATGGAAGCATAACGTAAAGGAAGCAAACTGAAAGCTTTGCCTTTTTTAAACCCATTGAAATGAATGGAGAGAAAAATAGAAAAGTTTAATTCTACTTTAATTACGTTTTTCTGCTCAAAAAACAGAATAGACACCCTGAATTGAGATTGAAAGGCCTAATGCAGGTGTGAAAGCAGTGTAACTTTTGCTTTGTAGAGACAGTGTGAAATGGCTAAAGTAACTTGAATATCCAGACAAGGAGTTATAAGCTGTCGGTGCCTGTAGAGTGAACTTGCTCGTTAACCCTTTCCAGTCCAATTTGTATCCTGGATTTCCTAGGGGGCTTACTCTTTTTCTGCTGTTATACAACAGCACTATATGCTGGCTAAACCCAGTACTGCATGAGGTGACACGTTGGATAGGCTCCGACAGCAAAGAGGCTGGCAATATACAGTAAGAGAACCCCGACGGACGTCTTCCAACATCGGAGCTGTACAGCCTTAAATCATAATGTATTCAGAGGTCAGACAGTGGATTGGAAAGGGTTAATAAAGTCCTGTGATCACAGCAGCATCAGCATTGATGCAAGCAAGCAGTTTCTGCAGTATAAGATCAGTGAGGGTCGAGTTAAAGTGTGACAAGTGTAATGAGAGCTCTCAGGCTTGTAGAAGCAGTGACTGGGCTATAGTTTAACCCCTTAGTGACGAAGCCTGTTTGCGCCTTAGTGACGGAGCCAAATTTTGGAAATCTGACATGCGTCGTTCAACGTAGCATAACTCCGTAAAGGCTTTACACATCCAAGTGATTCTGACATTGTTTTTTCGCCACATGTTGTACTTCATTTTGGTTGTAAAAAGAGACCGATATAATTTGTGTATATTTATTAAAAGTACCAATATTGGAAAAATTTTGAAAAAATTGTCATTTTTTTTCACATTTTCAACTGTAATATCTCAAATATGTCTAAACATACTGTACAAATTTTTGATAAGATATATATTTCCATCTGTTTACTTTATTCTGAATGCACACCTTGCAAAACTTTTGTGTTTTTTTTAACCATTTATAGGGCGTACAAATTTAACATTACTTTTCAGCATTTTGAGGAACACTTTGCTTTCCTGCACCAAGCCAAGTTTGCAAAGGCTCATGAGTGTCAGAATAATAGATACCCCCCCCAAATGACCCCATTTTAAAAACTACACCCCTTAATGTATTCACTGAGGGGTGTCGTGAGTATTTTGACCCTACCAGTTTTTTTCAGGAATTAATTCAATTTAGAGGAGAAAAACTAAAATTTCATATTTTTGCAAATATGTCATTTTAAAGACATTTTTTTTCCTATAGTGCCCATGAAAATGAGGATTTACACCCCAAAATGGATACCCCCTTTTCTCCCGTGTTTAGAAACATACCCATTGTGGCCCTAATCTTATGTCTGGATGCACAACGGGACCCAAAATGAAAGAAGCAGTCGGTGTCTTTCAGAACATAAATTTTGCTTGAAGGCGTTTTAGGCCCATAGCACTTTTGTAGAGCTCTTGAGCAGCCAAAACCAAAGAGAACCCCCACAAGTGACCCCATTTTGAAAACTAGACCCCTTAATGATTTTATCTAGGGGTGTACTGCCCATTTTGACCTCACAGTTTTTGAATGAATTCAAGCAAAGCAAAAGGAAAAAAATGTGATTTTCGTTTTTTTGGCAATTCTGTCGTTTTAAAAACTGCTTTTTTTGTACAGCACACACATGAATGAAGACTTGCACCCCAAAATGGATACCCCTGTTTGTCCCGTGTTCAGAGACATACCCATTGTGGCCCTAATCTTTTGTCTGGATGCACAATGTGGCGCAAAATGAAAGAAGTAGTCGGTGGCTTTCAGAACAGAAATTTAGCATGAAAGTGATTTAGGCCCCATTGCCCACTTGTAGAGCCCTTGAGCGGCCAAAACGACAGAGAACCCCCACAAATGACCCCATTTTGAAAACTAGACCCCTTAACGAATTCATCTAGGGGTGTACTGTGTATTTTTACCCTACAATTTTTGAATAAATCTAAGCAAAGCAGTAGGAAAAAAATCACAATTTTTATTTTTTTGGCAGTTGTGTCAATTTAAAAACAGGTTTTTTTGTACAATGTACATAGGAATGAAGACTTTCACCCCCAAATGGATACCCCTGTTTGTCCTGTGTTCAGATACATACCCCTTGTGGCCCTAATCTACTTAAAGGACATATGGCTAGGCCTATAATGGAAGGAGCACCCGTTTCATTTCAGGGTACAACGGAATAAATTCCAGGCCCCATCGCCCACTTATAGAGCCATTGAGCGTCCAAAACGATAAGGAACCCCCTCAAATGACCCCATTTAAAAAACTAGACCCCTTAATGAATTCATCTAGGGGTGTATTGTGTATTTTGACCCCACAGTGTTTGAATAAATCTAAGCAAAGCAGAAGGAAAAAATTACGATTTTCTTTTTTTTGGCAATTTTGTCAATTTAAAAACTGGTTTTTTTTGTACAGTGTACATAGGAATGAAGACTTGCACCCCCAAATGGATACCCCCGTTTGTCCCGTGTTCAAAAACATACCCATCGTGGCCCTAATCTACTTATAGGACACATGGTTAGGCCCATAATGGAGGGAACAGCCGTTGGATTGCAGGGCACAACTGAATAAATCCCAGGCCCCATTGTTCATTTGTACGGAATAAAAATTGACTCCCTAAAAATATCCCCCCCCCCCTTCCCGCCCCACACACACACACACCCCTAGCCCTCCGCGCCCTTTTCGGCGTTCCCCAAATCTTAGATAAAAGTAATAATGTGAACTGTGTGGTATTTCCGAAGACAGGGGTAATTACAGAGGCTGGTTGGGATGGGCACATGGGGCAATAAAACCGGGTATCTCCTCCCCTCTCCTCATGCTTTTTTGGGGGTATTTCGTGACCTCAGCAGCGGGGATGGGGTGTAAAAAGTGGCGCTCTGTGAGTCTCCGTAAGCTTGCTGAGGTGCGGCGGTCTCGCACAGAAGGCGCTCAACAAGGTGCTCCTGGAACTGCAGGAAGGTGAGCGTTCCCGGGGCTTCTTGTAAAATACGTATTACAGGTAGCGGTCTGAATAACGCCGGGCTCACGCAGCCGTAGGTGGGATCCGCTTGCGGAGGCCCGCAGCGGGTCCCAGCTGTGATCCCGGCTGTGACCCTGCGTACGGCCGCGTAATGTACTGCGCATAACTGCGTACTCACACAGGCGGTCATGCGCAGTACCTTTTTTTTGTTTGTATTTCCCGCACCGTCGCTTAGCGATGACGCGGGTACCCGCAGCCCGTATACAAGGTAGTTGCGTATGGGCTGCGGGTATATCTGCGACCACGGAGTGTTAAGGACCGCTTGGCGGCCACGTAACCTTTCAAGTCTTGAGGTTCAAATTAGTTCGTACCTGGATGCATCAGGGAGGCCAAAAACTATATGATTTATAGTTATTAGTTCCCACAGATACGTAGAGTTGAGCCGCGGCAGATATACAGCTCACTCTGCTTAAGGCGTGCGTACTCTGAGCGTTTATTGACTTGGTATAGTTCTAATACAGGAAAGGAATACGTCATTAGTCATGGGGTTAATCTTATTGGGTTAGAAAAACATTAAGAATCATATATTGTTCAGCAATCAGCGTAGTGAGAATATATCTGTTATGTTCTCAAGTGTCTGTTTCTCCCAGCGTTTATCTGGTCCTCCCTTGTATTCACTTTGTGATTTAGGTGGCTGTAGTACAGTCAGTTCCTTTGTCCAAGTCTCCGAATGGAGGCGTGGGAGGGTTTCTTCTGATAAGAACTGTATCCAGACTTGTTTCACTACACACAAGCTTATTTACATCTTATAATGCTCCATTTTGTATCTAGCGGCCATTTTGAGACAGATTCTTTCATATTATGAGCCTGTACTTTCTCAGGAGCACAATAGGCTCTATGTTGCAGATATGCGCGCTAAAATAGAACGTGCTGCGTTCTCTTTTCTTCGAGTGGATTACACAATTCCGACCCGCTAATGTGAGCGGAATTGTGTAATCCAATGCGATTGATCTGCGTATTACCGCGGATCAGACGCATGCGGAATCCGTAATTCCTATCCGGTCATGTGAGACCGGCCTAAGGTAGATCGCTACCTTTTTATCATGTGACCGGGGACCGCTCAACGAGGCCACCCGTCACTGCTCCGGGCTCTCGGCGACCATTGGTCGCTGAGAGCAAGGAGATTTTACGTTTCCTGGGCTCCCCGACTCCTGCGCATGTGTCCGGTGTTTTGCCGGCGGTCGCATGCCCAGGATCCGGGAAAGTTCACGGGAGAAGATCGCATCGGGGTGAAAATACGGAGGCCTCCGGTAAAAAGTTTCATCTCCTCTCACCGATCGCATCGGTGAGGGGAGATGAAGCGTCACCTTTTTTTTACTTTTACGTGTTCGCCATTATCCATTGGATAACGGCGAACACGTGACGAGGAACCGCTCAGCGTGGCCCCCTGTGAAATCTTCAGGCTCTCAGCTAAGTTTTGTAGCCAGGAGCAGGGAGATTTTCAATTATCCTGGCAATCCACGGTTTTTGCGCATGCGTCTGCCATTTTGGCGACGGGCACGTGCGCAGAAGCTGGGGTAAGGTCCGCGGATAAATCCGCGGGCCTTAGGTACGTCATTTCATCCTACCTCATGGATATGATCCGTGGGGGGAGATGAAACGCCAGCTTTTTTAACTTTTTTTAAAACTTTTTTTAAACTTTTTTTTTTTTTTACTTTGACACTTTTTTTGTTCACTTTTTACAGTTTTTTTTTAAAACTTTACATGATCACTGTCATCCATTGGATAACAGTGATCATGTCCCCGGTATAATCTCTCTGCTCCAGGCTACACATGGCAGCCAAGAGCAGAGGGATTTTAAATTTCCCGGGGCTCGAGCCCGTCTGCGCACGAGCCCGATGTCAATCATCGGGTGCGCATGCGCAGACGTGGATTCGGGTCCCGGGACATCGGGGAAGACTTAGGTAAGTATTTTCACCTGCCCTCATGGATCCGATCCATGAGGGGAGGTGAAACGGACTTTTTAAACTTTTTCGCGATCGCCGCTATCCAATGCATAGCGGCGATCGCGTGCCCGGGGACCGCTCACAGCAGTCCCCGGTAACACTCCTGGTTCCCGGCTACCTTTAGGAGCCGGGAGCCAGGAGATTTAAAATTTGCCGGGGGCACCCGGGCTTCTGCGCATGCGCCTGACGTCATTGGCTGGCGCGCATGCACAGAAGACCGCCGGCGGGTCCGGGAGGACCCGATCTCCGGGGGACACTGGGGACAAGCCGCGTGATTTTTTTCAGCTGCTCTGATAGATCCGATCCATCAGGCCAGCTGAATCTTTACTTTTTTTCACGGTTTTATTTACTTTTTTGCGATCGGCGCTATGCATTGGATAGCGCCGATCGCAATGCCGGTGGGGTCTGCCCGCATCCTGGGATGACAGCTCCATGCTGTCGGCTACCTGCGGGCACCGACAGCATGAAGCTGTCACGTCCTCAGGCAATTGGGCATCAATCTAAAGAGGATGCATAAAACTACGTCCTCTAGGATTAAAGCCCACTTTCTGAGGACGTAGTTTCCCGATGGGGCAGTCGTTAAGGGGTTAATTCTACATGTAACATAGTATACATTGATCACAGTTAGTGAATTTGGAGGAAAAAAAGAGGTCTGGTACAAATGTGCCGTACATGTAAAGTGTAACAGTTTTATTTTTCATTGGCGGTGTGCTCTGAAGGACACTAATAAATAATGGCAAAGGTAATGAAACAATTTATTGTATAGTTGTATACAATGTAAGCTGAACAGCTGTATGCTAGATCAGGAATAGGCATGAGGACAAACAAATACAGATGACTTTTTTTGGTAGCACAGCCCCTTGTTCTTATGGGGGATGTGCTGCTGACAACTGACGATTTTTATGGTGGCATATATAATCGGCCAATGAACAAGCATGTGATCGTTTGTCAGCTGATTGGGTGCATATTTACATGGCTTGTTGATCGGCCAAAGAAATTTTAGAGTGAACATTAGTGCCAGATCATCAGTCCAGGTAAAAGAGGTCTTAACCGATTCACATTCTACCTGGATCCTTTATGTGATCTAATAGATCATGATAGATGGGCTGTTGATCTGTGGGTTAAATAATCACATGATGTAGTTTGGTGATGTCACATCTGCGTTGGAAACTCTGGCTAGAGATTCTGTCATAGATCCAGCTCCAAATACCGGAGGAAAAAGTGCTGCATGCAGCACTGTTTCTTCCGTCCAACAGGCGGGCAGCTTGGTGGAAAGCCGACGGACCCCATCAAAGTCAATGGGGTCCGTCCAGTGTTATCTGGTTTCATCCAGAGATTGAACCATTTGGCTGCTGGGATTCCCCCTTTACTGCTCCCTGAACACTGCAGGAAAGCGGAATCCTCAATGCATATGTGAACCCACCCTTAGTCCAAAGTATACACCATTTACTTATATAGAGACTCAATACTGATCTTCTCCTTCTGATAACCTGGCAGGGGTGTTACCAATTTTATCATTGGAAAGGGGGTCACAATTTGGTAAGTTAAATATATTGAATCTTTAAGGCTGAAAGTAGATATGCAGTTTATGATGCAGTCTTTTTAGCCTAACGTATGTGTGGATACGCGTTGGGTGAAAAAAAAAAGTTGCATCAAAACTTTCATGAATGAAAGTGGGACGAATTAGCCCCGCCCCCTACCCGCCTCTCCCCATTGCAAATAGTGCAGAGGGGCGGAGAGGGGGCGGGAGCTCAGTTCCTGCTCCTGGCTCTTCCATCCTCCCCCCCCCCCCCCCCCCTGCACATGAGGACAACGTATATCGGCTCGGCGTGAAAACCGAGCCGATATACGTTCGTTTGAATGCAGCCTCAGAGTATGTTTTCGCCTGGCAAATTTGTTGCAGCCATTTCCATAACCGAAAATCTGTTCCATACATATGTATGGGGTTGTTCCCGCACCATGTGCAAACCCATTCAGATCTGTGGAGGGAGTATAAATCAGTAACAATAGGTCAATCAAGTTAAACCTTTACAATAAACAAGGACTGGAGGAGTCTGCGGTTTTCATCTAGTTACATTACTTCTGAGAGTATCTTGATGTTTGTCCTTAGTTTGCAGCTCTGGCGTGAAGCCATCGATGAGCTTGTAGAACGCTCCATTGAGCTGCGATCTGTACTGGGAATGCCAGATAAGGATATGACAGCGGAATTTATCATTGCGGACTCAGGTATGTGACTCATTCATGTTCTTTATTGAGATATCAGTTAAATGAGGATTAAATGGCCAATATTATACTTAATTATAATAGTTTTAGCCTCTGTTCACATCTGCGTCATGGTTCCTGTTTATAACAGAAGCCACGAGGCAGTGCAACATCATCACACTGCGTACACCAATGACGACACCATTGGGTTATAGAGCAGTCTTTGTGGACGTGTTGTCATTTTGACAGGAAGATGAATGCTGCTTGCTATAGGAGTGCAGAGGTAGCCGTCGCTGCTGGGCCCTGATGCCTTACTGGGGTCATCTATCACATATGATGACACCAGTATTATGTGGCACATGGAAGGTAGGGGGCCCTGTTCCAGATTTTACATTGGGACACAAGAGCTTCTAGTTACGCCTCTGTGTATGCTGTGCTTCCCATCAAAGAGAACAAAATCTGCAATGAAGGATCCTAATAACCTCCAACGCAGATGTGAACAGAACCTTAATTTTATATTCTTTTCATTTATTTATTATTTACAATAATTTTATTTTTTTGATGGCATATCCTTAGGATGAGCCATAAGTAGTAGATCGGTGGGGGTTTGCTGCCCAGGACCCCTGCTGATCAGATGTTCCCCAGCTCGTACACTGAGCTATTTTCTGCAGGAAGCAGACAGCTCCGTTGTTACTGCAGTGGCTAGGCGAGGTATTACAGGTAAAGTTTACAGTCACGGCAGTGCCTGCAATACCAAGTCTCTCCACTGCAGTAAGAACGAAACCATCTGGTTCCTGCAGAAATCGCTTGATGCATTAGCACACTTACCCAATAAAAAGCTGATCGGTGGGGCCCAAGGAGGCGAACCACCACTAATCTACTACTGATGACCTATCATGCAGATTCATGCACATGAGCAATTTTTTTTCCTTGCATCATCGCTGCGTCACCTTGAAACGTGCACGTTGGCAAGCGTGATATCACAATCGCCCATGTGAATAAGCCCTTAGCTTAGAGATTCCTATACAAATTCCAAGTACATATTAAATCAGACCATGCAAGGAATTCTGCTATGCATTTTCTCATGAGCTTTACTATAAAGTAGACTCCAAAATACGACATAAGGGAAGGCCAGGACAGGACATAAGGCAACGCATAACACGGCATCTGTTACACTGCCCTCTGCAATCACAGCAGTCTACTGTATGCTTAGTGGCAGAATGGATGTGTATTAGAACGCTTCTCACAAATCCAGCCTCTAGTGGTGCATCTCATTAGTAGAGTACAGTATAATATAGAACATTAGTGCAGCAACTTTTTAGTTCCTACCCCTTTTTAAATTTTTTTTTTCTCCAACAATATCTAACATTTCGAAAAAATCTATTGGCTCTGGGTACAACAATAATAAAAACCAGTCGTCAAGAATGATATCATATGGGTAAAGCATAAACTGCAAACGAACCCTATCTACATCTAATAACTAACTTGTTCATATAACCTTTATGGTACCATGTAAAGGTATACATAGTTTTCTTGGCAGACTGTTTATCCGGGGTGGTTTGCTATTGCCTTCCCCAGTCATTTTTTCTACCCCCAAGCAAGCTGGGTGCTCATTTTGGAATGAGGATGGAAGGCTGAGTCAACTTTGAGTTGACTACCATAGATGAGCAAGTATACTCGCCAAAGGCAATTGTTCGAGTGAGCATTGCCTTTAGCGAGTATCTCCCCCGCTCGAGACTGCAGGTTCGGGTGCCGGCAGCAGGCACGGAGCTGCGGGGGAGAGCGGGGCGGAACGGAGGGGAGATCTCTCTCTCTCTCCCCCCCCCCCCCGCTCCCTCCTGCTGATAGCCGCTACTCACGGCTCCCCCGCGCCGGCACCTGAACCTGCAGTCTCGAGCGGGGAGATACTCGCTAAAGGCAATTGCCTTTAGCGAGTATAATCGCTCATCTCTATTGACTACCCAAGCGGGGATTGAACCTGCAACCTTAAGGTTGTGAGCGAGAGCTTCGGGGCTTAGGACTGTATTTCTGCTGCCTTAACACTCTGCGCCACTTTCTTAGAGACAGTGCATATTTTCCTTGTCGTAGGGTCAACACCAGGTTGACTGATGATAATCTGCAATTCCATCCATTAATGATATTTATACTGCACAACTCATGGCATGAGCCGAAGTAATGCAGGTAATCTAGTAAAGCTTCATGTTTTTACATGGGGGCAGGCAATGTCAAACTGAGGTTTCTCAGAGCCGCCAGAATGAACGATGATGATGATGTACCTCCATCGTAAACTTTGTTATTATGATTGCATACATGGGACTCAACCTCAATAAGATCAAATAGGGCATTTGTGGTTCAGCTCATAAGTCCACCCAACCGCAATTCATAGATCTATGTCAGAAGTACTAGAAACCCATCACAGGGAATATTCCCATTAGTCGTTTCTGTAGGATAGATTTGTGTAGTGTGTGTGTGTATATATATTTATACTTTCCCTTTCATTGGTATATTAATGACCTTGGCATCTGCTGTTTATGTAGCCTGGCACAGCTCTTGGGCACAGATCCATTAGTTCTGTTTTTTTTTTTTTTTTTAATTATTAACTCTTATGCGAGATGGCAGAAGTTTAGTCATCTTTGCCGAAATCCTACCTGAAGAGACAGGTATACACGTAGCTAGGCGGTGCTGGAAAGAGAAGAATGAGTTTGTTTTAATTAATTAATTAATCTGTAGGTTAGATGTTTCTTAGTTCCTTCCCCACATGGCTCGTGTTATATAAGTCTATTCTGGTATTCAGCCACACATCAACTGCTTTCCTGTCATTTATATCAGTTAATATTAATTCCATGCTTTGTTCACCAAGACGGTTCACGTGAGCAATTAAAGCCGTGCATGATCAATGTGATTCATCAGATGGGCAGGGCAGTCATGGCTCCCAACATGTAGGCGGTATATAGCATTGTCATTAACCACAACTCTAAAAAAAAAAAAAATATTGACACCTACCATTTGGGTAATTGATTTCCATGTTACTGGAAACCACCTAAGAGATTCAGTCTATAAGATATCTTCCTTTTTGAACTCCGTTACGCCTCTAGTGCCACACCACATACGTTTTGGAAAGTCCTCTGACTTAATAATGAGGAGAAAGATTGCTAAGATAATCAATTTGTTAGCTGATCTATTTAATCCTGAAGACCATTTTCAAATAGAAGACAAGTGCCATGAGCCCAGCTTCTCTAATCCCTGGCAATCGCCTTTGATTATTAGAGGAAACTGTATCAACTTAAAGGCTATGGAAGCCTTTGTGCATGAAAAATCAACACAGACATATCTAAGTTCCTGCAGAAAAAAAGTGATGCACTTAGCTGTGTTTTTGCATTTAGTTTTCATTCTCATGCATTTAAAAAGCCTCATATTTGGTTTGCAGATTCTCGTACATTCAAGTTTCTGCCTAGCAGGCATTCCCAGCACTAATCTGCTGGTTTCTTGAGATCAAGCACAAGCTCAGCTCCCCCTCCTCTCATCTGATTCAGATGCTTTGTAGCCATGCCCACTCCATACTACACAGCTATCTCTCCTTCTATGCCATCCTCTGAGTAGCTGCTGGTCCATTCACATCCACTGATAAGAGCAAAATGCTTACTGGGAGTCAATTACGGCCCTCTGTAATGGTAGCTTTCTCTGCTTTCTATCCTCCTGATCTCCTTCACCATTCCCAGTACTGTCATACTATGTATGATAATACATACATAATATATATATTATGTCATAATATAGCTATGTAATAGCTCAGTTGAAAGGCAGTGGATGCACCTTCACAACAGGGAAGCAGGCTAGGGTAGGAGCTGTACGTTTACTGGGACTGACAGAATTTGCTAGTCTTCCAGTCTACAGAGCCTTGGAAAACAATACAAGTATAGAAACTAAACAATCAGAATATTTTTTTTAATGAAAACCATTTACAAAAAGTCTTAATTTCCAAAAACATATTGATTATTATATTTAAATAATGGCAATATATGTAATATATAGTATGAACAGTCTGGGACCATTCTATCACATTTAAATATAGTAGTAGGGAATATGAACAAGGGTTGTCAATGTGAACAATCCCCCCCCCCCTCCCTATAACACAATGGAAGGCGTTGGGCATTAGAGTGGTTTTCCTGTAATGGCCATTTGTCACTTATCCACAAGATAGGTGATAAATGTCTGATCACTAGAGACCCCCATGATCTGTAGAATGGGGTCCGTAAGCCCCTTCGTGCTCTTCACTACACGACCAGGAGTTTAAACGGAGTGGCGGTCTAGTTTGTGCTCTATTCAAAATCCGACATGGATCCGACAAGTAAAGCCCTTGTGAACATGTCCAAAGAGAATAAGAAATACTGTAGAAACGAAGGACTTACCCCTCCTTCCTTCTGGATCCATTTCTGGCTTTGCTCAAAAACTTCCACAAAAACCTGTGTATGAAGCCTAAATCTGTTTTTGAAAGAAAGTGACTTTGATTAAAAAGGTCAAAAATAAAAAGTGTAAAAATAAAAAAATTTTTAAAAAAAAATCGGTTGCCGTGTAGCTGGATATGATTAAACATGTAACATTTTAGAAACCTACTGTAAAATTCCTAAACGCCTTGTTTTTAGCATTGGATCAAAAGTGTGTAAAAGGCAGCAAAGAAGATAAGAGAGCAGGAGGTGTGAAGGAAGATAAAAGGATGTCTGGTGCAAAGGAAAAAGATGAGAAAAAGGCTGGGAGGACAGTAAAGGACAAACCAGAGAAAGAGGTACGCTGCCAGCTACACTTAGTACAGTAGTCACATATTTGTCTTTCGGGGCTTAAATGGTAAATATCTGTAGATCTGCACTAGTGTTACAATTATTTTCATTTTGTAACTGATAGACTTGCTTTCTGTGATGTATGATGATTTCCCCTCTTCCTGGAGTAGCCCCCCATACTGAGAAGAACAAATACATAGCTTCTGATGAACTGGTTTAGAATTAAAGGGAACCCGTTACACTGAACATGTAATGCGGTCTGCGGGCAGCATACTATAAGGCCACCTGCACACGAGCGGGTCGGATCCGGCAGCGAGAATTCTCGCCACGGGACCCGACCCGAGAGCCTGCAGGGACGAGCGCGTACTCTCCCGCGCCTGGCGGCCCCAGCTCTTTCACGTGCCGGCTGCGGCGCAGCCGGCGCATAGGCAGACCGGAGCCGGCGGCCGGGTGAGTGCGTGCCCCGCACAAAAATAGGACATGCCGTGGTTAGTTTGCCGCGCGAGATTTCGCGCGGCCAAACCGCGGCCGTCTGCATAGGAGTGCGTATTGTAATGCACTCCTATGCAGACTTTCAGCGGCGGAAATCCCGCGGGAAATCATTTTCGCCCGTGTGCAGGCGGCTTGGTATGGTCACACACACTGGATATTGGGTGGAAGTTAAAAAGCACACCATTGTTGTGGATTTTGGTGCAGATCCACAAGAGACCTCAGAGACCTTTGCATTAAATGGGTGATACCAGCTGCAGATTCACACTAAAATGTGCAATGGTGAAGATTTTGATGCGATTTCTGACACTGGTTTTTGTGCGGATTTTCCACTGCAGATAATCTGCACCATTTTCGTTGTGTGAACGTACCCTAAAACAGGCGGAGTTGAGCAGATTGTTATATAGTTTTGTCGGAAAAGATTGAGCATAACTGTAGCGTTTGCATCACAGAAGGGGAAATAAAAAATTAAAAGCAATCACAGAAAGTGGCCGTTACTTACTGGGTGAGGAGTGCATATAGATGCATCCTCCTCTCACCATGCAGGTAGCTGACTGCCAAATGGAGGAGCCAATAACACCTGACAACCACTCACACTGCCTCCTGATAATGAGGGGGGTGGATGCTTGGTGTACACTCCCACACATAGTGGATACAGGGTGCCAGACCATTCTGATATATGTAGTTCACCATGCAGACCAGCAACCTATTAATGACGCCATGATAATTCGGTGGGTTGCCCTGCATTTCCTTCAGTGAACCACATTGGTACTGCCACCCTGGGCTCCCCCTGGAGTCTTAAAGCCACGCTGCATGTGAATGATAAATAGTAAATGCAAGGCATTGGTTGGATGTTGGCCAAGATACATGAGCCCACTAACCACTTCACGGTTCCTTGCGTTGTAGTGGGTCCCTACACTAATATAATGCGTCACAGAAGGGGAAATAAAAAATTAAAAACAATCACAGAAAATGGCCGTTACTTACTGGGTGAGGAGTGCATATAGATGCATCCTCCTCTCACCATGCAGGTAGCTAACTGTAGCGTTTATTGTATTTTTATTTTCATTTGTTCTGGGCTTGGGAGTCCAGTGGGAGGTCCTGTCACTGACTGACAGCTACGGTATCTCTGTATCTACACTTCTAGAAGGAAGGCTGTCAATCATTGCTTAAAGGGCTTTTTCTAGCAACTGAGCCCATTTTAAAATGAGAAAAATAGATAATATTCCCCTCTCCTCAGACTCATGAAGCAGAGCTGAGTAGTTCACATTGACTATGCGACGATTTCTGGGTAGAACTATCTATTCATCACCCTAGCTTTTCCTGCTCTATAACACACCACTCACACTAAATTATCAATGTGATAGGTTCCCTTTAAAGTAGTACTAGTAACTATTAGGAAATTCTAGTAGCAGTGTTTCTGGTGATGCAATGCGGCACTTACTAATATAAAATAATAAAAGGAATTGGAATTGGTCACAGGTCCTAAACCAGTAGAGTCAGACAGCAACCGTGTACTTATAGGACCTGTGATGATGTGACCATCATGTGATCAGTCACTGTGGCTCTGAGCTCTGCCCCTGATCACATGATGGTGACATCATCACAGGTGTTAAACCAGCAGAGCTGAACAGCAGCCCTGTGCTTACAGGACCTGTGATGGTCATTATGTGATGAGTCACTAGGGGCACTGAGCTCCGCCCCTGATCACATGACTGTGATGTCATCAAAGGTGCTAAACCAGCAGATCCAGACATTAGCTGTGTGGGGCCCCAGTGACTGATCACTGAACACATGAAAGCCCTCATTCAGTACACAGGTATGAAGGACCTGTGATGACGTCACCGTCACGTGATATGGGGCGTAGCTCAGAGGCCCGTTGACTGCTTACATGACGGTGACATCATCACATGTAACTCACTCACGGATAGGTGGCCGTTAGTATTTTGATAGTAGGGTTTAAAAGAAAGATGTACATCTATCCACTTCAGCCTATTATCCTGCAGTGTTGATCCAGAGTAAGGCAAAAAAACATGAGGTAGAAGCCAATTTTTTTCACCTTAGTGGAAAAAAAAATCCTTCTTTTCTCCAAATCTGTCAATTAGAATAAATATCTGGAAGAAAAAAAAGATACAAAATGAAATGGGACAAATTGTTTTGAAGTGATTGATTCCATTTAAAGGGTTTTTTGAGTTATACAGTAAGTATATGATACAGAGAGCAGGAAAGGCTTAAAAATAAGAAACAAAGCCAGTCTCACCACCCCCATTGCCCCCGTCAGTCCAACCTCACTGTTTCCATCCTCCACACCATACTCTGTTTACTTTGGCTGCTGCAGTGACATTTTGTATATACACGTGACCACTGCAGCCAATCACTGGCCTCAGCATTTGTCAGCTGACTGGCTTGCTGGTTGGCTGCAGATCTCCCCATGTAAACAGTGAGCTATGCAGCTAACCAACAATAGCTGTATGGAGACGAATAATTGTATTAACGATCATGTGTCTCCATAGAGGAGACTCTCTGCCATGTGTCACTCATTCACTACCGTTCACAATCAACATGCTTGGCCAACTCTTCTTTCAAAAAAGTCTCAAATATACGGATGGTTAATGGATTGTGAGGTGCTAAAAAACTGTGTATAGCCTTGGCCCTCAATACAAAAGTTGGTATTGCTTTTAAAAAGGGGGTTGCTATGTTTTTTCATGAGTAACAAAATGGCTTTTCAATTGCATCTTTCTCCATACATTGCATAGACTGGAATGAGGGTGGGGGGCGTACACTGACTTGAGAGATAATGCAATATACAGGGGATGGACAAAAATATGGAAACCATGTACAAAATGCATGGAAATTTTAATCATTAGCACTGAGCTGCCCTTTTGACACCTACTTCGCTGAGGGCTTTCCCGCTAAATTTGTGTTTACTTCGCCTCCTGCCCTGCTCTGGGTGGCTTTGGAAGCAGCTGATAACAGCAGCTGAGTGGCTCAAACCCCTGACCAATGGAATCTTGTTGCTCAGGCAGATGTTCACTTCTGCAGCATCTGTGTCGTATTACCTCCACTTAAAATCGGTTTTGCATGTCTTATTGACATATGATTTATAAGCCCATGTAAGTTAAGCGCATTTCGTACTTGTAGCATCACTCAGTTCAGTGGATGCCATTGAAAAGCTCTCTTACTCTTCAAGAATTAGAGGACTAAATGTGAAAATAGGAGTCCAGAAAAGCCTTTTACGAGGTTGATATGAAAATGTAGGCTGTGAAAAATACATCAGCGCAATCTATCAGGCGCCTTATAAATAAATCAATAAGTCCGGAAATGTAACAGTATGTTCTTCAGTGACTTCCATGGCCGGGCATATTGCATGTGTCAATCCCTTTCCTGACATCATCTTTACATCATTCTACATTCTGCTTAATTACAGGGTATATAAATGTTTTGACAGCATGCAATTTTAATTTCAGAAGTCCCCACATCAGTCAGTTACGTGCTTCCAAATAGCACCTGAGTTACAGCGAGGATAAAAATACAGATCCTGGTTACATCATCTGAGGGGGATTCGTTATCCCTGGAACAGTTAGGGGGGATTGTATCATTTGCGTAACTCTTAAAGTCTGCTTTATGTTTAGCTGTTGCGGACTGTTCCTTTGAATGTTGCGCCAAATTTACCAAGTGTTCTCTGAATTTGTCACATTTGTCGTATGTTAAACAGCAGGGTAAAACCAGAAATTGACAAGCTTTTTAATTAGTCACAAGAATGTTGCGTGACTTGGGAATTGGCGCATGTTATAAAAAGTATAAGAAAAGCTTTTGGGGAAACAGAGGGGCAAGCAAGACACACCAGGAGAGCGGGATAGCGGGTGGTTTCATTGTGAGCACTGTGTCACCCAGCTTTTTGAGTGCTCATTGTTGCCAATCTGGGGGGAGGATAGAGAACAAGGCAGCTACAAGAGGCGTACAGCCTACAGCCGGGAGCGCTGCAGAATGGTCAGGAGCAGTGGCAGAGTGTCCTGGAGGAGGAGCTTCCAATCTCTGAATACTAATACTTTACCAGGAAGCCTCTAGTGATAGAACTATCCATATATAGATAGTTACCGTACACATATAGTTACATCACTGTTGTTTCCCCTGCATCACATGTTAAACTCAAGGCCAGCGAGTTGAGTCCGGCCCGCCAACTCATTATATGTGGCCCACCGGCCATGCAGCCTGACAGGCATTCTACACACCCAGCCTGCAGCTCCGTTCTGTTGGCGGCAGGGCAGAGTCTGTGACTGCTGATATTTTCACCCCCCTCTGTGCGCTTACCTATATGCAGTGCAGATACCAAGGGGAGAGGTCAGCGATCACAAACTCCGCACTGCTGCCATTGTACCGTTGCTGCAGGTTGGGTGCGTGGAATGCCTGTAGGAATGCTGCCTGGCCAGAGGCCAATAGGGGGATTGCTATTACTACAGGGACTACTTTAGGGGTAACTTATTACTACAGAAACCAATATAGGGGACACTATTACTCCTGTAGCCACTATGAGGGGTCACTGTCACTACTAGGGCCACTATGGGGAATCGCTATTATTACTATGCAGTCTTACAATTACAAGCGGCCCTTTGAAGGCAACTATGAGGCTGACGTGGCTTTTGATAGTTTGACAGTGCCCTACACGGATAGTTACATCACTGGGGTATCCACACACAGCATTGCACTAGGGGGTGGCAGCTTGAGGAGAGTCCAGATGTCTGTGGCAGCTGCTTTTGGTAGGTCCCCAGCCCCTTCTGAGTGCCATATAGGCATTTGTACATCTCCTCCATTCAGGGCACCTCCAGGCTGATTAACTATGTTCCCCTTTCTCTGCACAAATAAAGACTGTCCATCTCCGTTAGTTTACAATATCTCCGAGATGGAGTGAAGTTTTGGGAGAATTTGCAACTTTTACAAAAAATTGCAAATGCTAAGATTGCTCATGCCCTCCAAGACACACCCTCTTTTTTTGTCAAAATAGAAAAGTGGTGAGGACAATGCAAAAGCTAAAAGAAAAAAACAAAAAGCGCAAATGATTAATACATCTGACTTTACACATTTTAGACAGAAAATTGTTGCAGATTATGCCAAAAAAGTGACACAAGCAGGATGATAAATCCATGGCCAGCCTTACCTACGTTAGACCCATGGCTGGCTACCAGCTTGTAGTGGGGCTCCAGGTGGATGTTGCTTGGGGTGATCGCCCCCTCTTAAGCCTGCTCAGAAAAATGATTTTCGTCCTTCATACGGCTGTGTCTTGTGGAACCTCATTCTCCTGACTCTGTTTTATCCCGTGAGGCAGTTTACACACGGGCAACAAAATCGTGTGAGTTTTGTACGTTGCGAGACACACAAATACGAGCCATATTCTTTTGAATGGGGTCATACACATGAGTAATTTTTTTTTCCCCACATCATGGTGCGAGAAAGAAATCGTGGCATGTCCTATCATTGGGTGTTCCCTCGGAACACATTGCCCACTGTTGTCAATGGGGCCGTCGCAGCATCGCATCCAAGTGCGATGCGATGCTAAGTTTACCCATTGAAAACAATGAGAAATACTCTGCGCACCTCGCTCCTTCCCTTAAGTGATGCAAGGCGGTTTTAACACAAAATTGCTTCACATCCGCAGGGACATCGCATGCTGGTGAGCGTGATATCAGGCCGAGTTTTACGGCCCAATATCGCACTCGCCCCTGTGAAATTAATCTGATGGTTGAAGGTGACGTTTTCAGCCCATCAGCGCCACTACAACTCACTTGCTTAGTTCTGGTGCTGTATTTGGGTTATAAACTTGATTCTGGGGAAGTACCACTGCTTGGTTCAGGTACTGTATTTATGCATGGAGTTTGGTCAGTGCTGTATTTATGTTATGGTCTTGGTTCTGGTGCTATATTTAGGAGTTGCTATCTTTCTGCAGAAGCAGAATATAGCCAGTATATAATCAGTGCAACATATAATCTTTTTCTTATGACGCGGGGGAGCGGGGGCAAAAAAAACTCCTACACAGGGTGCAATATAGCTCAGTGCCGGTTCATCTATCAGTGACCCGCTCATCTGAATAAGGCCGTAGATGCGTATCAGCGGGACCTGCTAATTCTAGCTTGTCCAGCTGATCATCTAGCAAGTTTGGAGCCTCCTGACTCTCCCCCAACAGCTGATGTCAGGGTAGGATTGGTTGGATATTAGCTGCCTGACCTCCTTGTGCTCGGGCGCCTGGAGGAGCGTCTAGTATAGATATCTAGTCTCATTCCCAATGTTTTAAGCTGTTTGGAAAATCTGGTTTGCGTTACATTACAAAGTAGTCGATTAAGCATTAAAACAGATTTTCACATTTTCCAATTTAACGTTCATAAAACAGAAAAGGAATGAATCTTAACCCTTTGCAATCCAATTTTGGATTCAGGTTTTCCTAGGGTTTTTTTTTCTTTCTACCATTATACAATGCTGCCATCTGCTGGCTAGTGCCAGAACTGTGGTATGTGACATGCTGGAGAGGCCCCCAACAACAGAGCGGCCAGTAATATAAAGTAACAATACCCTGTCGGACGTCTTCCGACATCGGAGCTGTATAGCCTTCAATCACAATGTCTTTAGACGTCAGTCAGTGGATTGGAAAGGGTTAAATCCTAGAAATTATCTTTTTTCTTTAAATAGGAACGTCCAAGCAGTAGAAAATTGAAGGGCAAAGATGACAAGAAAGTATTGAAGGCATCAACCATCTCCAGAGAGAACAAGGACTTGGTGTCCTCAGCAGAAAGTGTGGACCTTACACCTCCAGAGTCTCGGCTCAGTCAAGTTGATCCAATTCTACAAGAAAAATATAAGGCAAATCTATATACTGTGGTATGTATTTGCTAAAATAGAGATTGCCCAATTACTATCAGACTGTGTAGGGATGCATTAGTTGTCAACTTATTCAGACGTTTCCAGGAGGACCAATGGAGGAATGGCACTGCACAGAGTTTTAGGAAAATATTCTTATTTCATGGGGAATACAAGTCTTTACTAAAAGAGATGTGTCTTCAGAGCTGGAAGATACTCTTTAGGGTCTTTGGCAGGTTAAGGCTGCCTGTCCACCGGCGGTGTGATATACCACCGTGGGAGCCGCCGCTGGGGAGCACTTTGTCATCACGATTTTCTGTGATGAACTTATCTATAATGATAGGTGAATCACGGCATGCCGTGATGTTTAGACGTGAGCAGAACGTGTACATCGGGCTGCGCTTCCCATAGTTATCCAAAGGAAAGCGCTTACTGCGTTACCCGTGTGCAGATTATCGCAGCGGGTAAAGCAGTGAAATATCAGCCGTGGACAGGAGGCCTAATGCATATTGATCCTTCTCGCCTAATGGGAACATGTCCATCTACTGCCCTTCAAGAACATAGGCCCAGATTTATTAGGTAAGGCATTTCCTACATGTCTTATTTATAAAGTGCAATACAGTAAGATGCTCCAAATTTATTAAAGGGGTTATCCCAAGATTGACTTGTATCAACTATCCAGAGGGTAGCTGATAGAAGTCTAATTAATGGGGGGTCTTATCGCTGAGATCCCCATTGATTTTGATAGCAGAGGATTCATGTCCCCCATTCCTCTTCACTGTAGCTTAAATCAGGTGGTGGTTGTGAATGCATGGGGCTACATCATTCATTTAAATGGAGGTGAAGGAAATCGCTGAGTGCTTGACAGCCCTTTTTGGCAGTCCCCTTAAAAATGGGACACTGCATGTTCTAACGTTGCATCATTCAAGCTTTCTGGTGGGTGCAGGGTGGAGGTAAGGGGAACACGAGACCCCTGTTCTTAGTATCAGTGAGTTTCTCAGCTCTGAGACCCCTATCAATCATACTTTCAGCACCTATTTTGTGGATAGGTGATAAAAGCTGATCTTGGGAATACCCCTTTAAGAGCATGCTTCTTTAAAAATTTGGTGCATCTTTTCTTAGTTCATGTGTCAGAAAATGAAATCCACAAAAAGAAACATTATTCCCCAGACCCACGTAAAAGCCTATCGCCAGTACCCTACTCTGCATTGATGAATTAGCGTCAGCTTTATTTTTTTTTATGTATATATTTTTATTTTATTCTGTAATTTTGTTTTACTTATGTAATTATTTTTTTTACTATCTGTCTCCTCCATGACATCATATAAGACCTCTAGGGGACATTTACGTGTTTTTTTTATTTTTTTTATTTGACACTTTTCTCCCTGTAGCTTGGGCATCCATAGGAGCCTCAGTTACAGGGAAAACATCCCCTGTAGTGACAATTCTCACTGGCAGAGCTTATTGGAGTCTGCTAGGACCCTGTAGCTCTGCTGTAGCAGGGAATGTTAGTGGTCACATGACTGCCATCTCGTGTAGTGGAAGAAACACTTTCACTTTTTAGTACATGGCGCTCATGGAGCGCTGTGTACTAAAGATAGGAGAAGGCAAAAGTCACACACGTGAGCGTAATGCGATACATTTTTGCTCCCATAGAGAATAACATGCGATTTGCACGCACATTTTTAATATATGAGAAAATTGCAAGTACAGTGATGCGAGTGTGATGCAATTTTGTCACACTTGTATTGCACTCGCATAAAAATGTTGCAAGTGTGATATTGATCCAGGTTTCTCGGAATGCACCCTAATGGTTTCTTCTCAACTGCAAGGTGCTACATAAAGTAACTTAGAAGGTAATGTTGGCTCATATGGAGCAACAGTAACAAATGGACAGACTGCTAGGGGCCAAACTATAGCACTCATTGGCCCTGTAAACCCTCGTTATAATTCATCACCTCTATTGCAGATGTATGGGATCCTGGAAGCAGTGGCTGAAAACCTGGTGCTCATTGCAGAAGACATGAAGTTTGGGGAGAACTCTCTAAAACGGTCAACCAAGACAAATCCCAAGGCTTTGAATATATTTTAAATTCTGCAGCAGATGCTCCACGTAATTGACTAATATATACTCCTTCATAAATCTGTATAATTAAAGTGCAGTATACCTTGTAATAGTTGTATATGGAGGCTGGTCATTTTTGTAGCATTTTCATGCTTTTGTACTTAAAGGAACACTAACATAGAAAATGCTCAGAAACAAATCCCAGCTCTTCCTCTCTTAATCTCTTTCTTTAATTTGATACTATTGCAATTCAAAGTGAGAAATGTATAAAGAAGTAATGTTCTCTAGGTATCGGCCATGTGCCTCCTCTTCCTCACTGTATAGCGCCTGGCAGGAGCTTCCCCCTCTGTCCTGTTTACAATAGGACATAAAGACTGGTAAGCTCAGCTTCTCTGTCATTGCCCGACCAAAAATGGAACAAGCCTGCAGAAAATTATTAGGATTGTTTCAGAAGTATACGGAAATAGTTGATCATTGGCAGAGACCCTGTGCCACAGACCTCCAATCAGCTGATCCTCAGGCCCGCTATCGGTGCAGCTGAGCTATATGTCCGCATTGAGGTTGAAAGCAGAAGTGTAATAGAAGGCATTGCTCCCATTGAAATCTATGGCAGAAATGCCTCCTATTTTACTTCTGTCTCCGTCTCGGCTGCAGTCACAGTAGGCCGGAGAATCAGCTGATTGCCGGGGATTCTGAGAGGCAGACCCCCACCGATCAACTATTGATGTCCTATGCTCAAGACAGGTCATCAATAGTAAATGCCAAGAAAAAGCCCTTTAATTAAATCAATTAGTGTCAAGTTTAAATATTGTAAAATGAAAGAATTAAGTAAAACCTCTACTAGCATTGACCTCTGCTAAGGCTGATTTCGAGTAAAGTTGATTTTTTTTTTTAGCGAGAATTTTGTCTCTAGTAACATTGGTTGCCTCTAATAATACCGGCGTGTGCCGACCCATGTGACCTTGCTGCTGAACCCACGTGATCTTCTGCTCGGCCTCTCCTCCTTCTACTCCTGCTGCTGCTAATGTAACCCACCCTTCTCCATAATCGGCGATGGGTAATACACTAGTACAGTACTGTACTATTGCACTCCAATGTAACAGCACAGAGAACACTGTGATAACACTGAGGACAGATGATGTAGTAGATGTGATCTGCAGTCATATGTAACATCACAGAGAACACAGTGATAATGCTGTGGACAGATAATGCTGCCACCTGCAGTCCCAAGTAATACCATAGAGAATACAGTGATAACACTGAGTACAGATGATGTACTGTAGTACAGCAAATATCACCTGCTGTCCTTTGTAACACACAGAGAACACAGTGATAATACTGAGGACAGATGATGTAGTAGATGTGTCCTGCAGTCCTATGTAACAGCACAGAGAACACACAGTAACATGTTAAAGGTTAATTTATTCTTTACAGCAGTCTTTTATATTAATTTATTATTGTTTTTGGTATTAAAGACCATATTTATTCTCCATTTAAATGTGGTTTAGTGCGTTTTTTGGAATGTCTAGAACGAACTAATTGGATTTACATTGATTCCTATGAAAATACCTCGAGTAGCAACGGTTTCAGGTAAAGACGATTGCTTTTGGACGGATTGCTGATGTTAGTAGAGGTTTTACTGTAATTCTATAGATAAGTCTTAGTTTATTTCAAAGCCCCTGAAATAAGATAAAAAGTAATAGTAAATCTAACTGATACACTGAAAAATACATCGTACCTCCCACTCTCTGCAATACCAGACCTATAAAAGTGATGCACTATTCATGGTATATGGAGGGTGTGTGTGTTGGGGGGTGGTGGTGGTGGGGGGGGGGGGGTTGGAGGAGGATTTTGAAATATCTGCATACATGGGCATAAAATGTGGGCTCAGTCCAACATTGCCCCAACATGGTGGTGCCTGATAAGTATCTGACGGGAGGCTGCACTGTATGTAAGTGACTGCAATATACATAGCAGACACCCAGAAAGCACTGCTATACAAATAACAAGCGAAACCTAACCGTGAGCAATCGTTTTAGCTGACGATGAAAGACAGTCAATGAAATTTTCATCTGATAGTCGGACGAGAGAGCTTTAATTTTCTTTCAAAATGTAGCTATTTGAGTTTTCTTAGATAAAACATATAACATACCATAGAAAATTGCAATAATAAGCTATGTCGTTAGAGACATATCCAATCTGAAGCTTAAAAGGAATACACGCATTTCCCCCCTCACCCCGGGCTATGAGTCTTCCCATAGGTTTACATATGAGTTATCTCCAAACTGAGGAGATCAAGAGGGGGAGAAAAGAAGAAAAAGTGCCACCGAGGAAAGAACCGACTGAATTCAAGGGGGAACATATACAGTATCATCAACGTGAGGTTATAAATAGGGCTGTGCGGACGTTGATATAGCTGTTAGTTGGGCTAAGAGCCAAACCCAGCTCTTGAGTAGGGCACCTCTAAACTAGTCTAAACGTAGACAACAAATCAAGGCACGTCGGGTGAGCCCTTGAGAAGACAAAAAGTCCCCTAAACGGCACTCCAGGCGGTTACCAGACCTCTGAAACCCATAGGTTTCCCTCTAGGTACAAGTCTGTATACAGGCTATCATGTGCAAAGGGCTGAGAGGATACATTAAAACTGTTGTAACTGTTGTAACTATTTTAGTTAAGATGAAAAGATTAAGAAGAATGGAAGACAGAGGTGAAAAGGAGAAGAGAAATTAGATGGTGAACAGAGAGGGAGGGTCAGACACAGGGGAAAGAGGGGAGGGGAGAAGGTCCTTCCAGCCATGGCAGTATGGGATCTTGGTGTCACAAGGTATCCGGGGACCCCGTATTAGGCTCAGGACAAGCCCTCTTCCAGCCACCTAAGAAAGGCCGAGGAGCTTCTGAAGTTGTCCAACAGCGCCCATGTACCGTAGAAGCCCAAGTATCCCATCTCCGAGTCGGAGCTCCTGAGCTCCTTCATATATTGAAGGTTGTCCAAGGCCTCAACCCAGACGAGAGATCTTCCATTTTTATGAACGATTTTTCATCAACGAATGATCTTCCTTTAAAGGAACTTCGTTCATCGGCTGGTGTCATTGAACATGTATGGCTAGTTTCAACCAGTTTAGGGCCCAATATAGCCCAAAATGTGTATGGCTGCATCTGCGAAACCAGATTCAACCATCAGCCTTTTTCTAAGAAATCTGTACAGACAGCTCCACTTTCTGTTCTCTATTATACTACAAAGATATCAATTTATAAGGAGGAGGAGACCACATTGATTGAGAAATTGTGATGTTTTATTGCCACGTTTGTATTGTTTAAGCTTTTGCTTTACAGTGGAAGTCAGAGCAGGAATGTCCGTTCTTGAATCAGGTATTTCTTTCTCTCGCATGCTCTTGAGATAGCTGGTACAAGGAGGAGAGGGTCAGACAGAAACTGTGACCAAGTGAGAGTCTAAAACAGTGGGAACAAAAGTTGCCCACCAGCTAGGCACCAAGTCCATGGTGCAGCTGAAGAGAAGGCATTGTATTGAACCAGTCACCCTGAGGACCACTATACCATGTAACCTGTTTAACAAGTTAAGTGCCTCTCTGACTGGAGCAGAGGTCATTGTGTTGCACTGAACTTTGTTTGCATTAAGTGACCCTACCCTAGAAGATGTGTATTACAGACATTGACTTCCCTTACAAGGCCTGAAACAGGTCCAAGCTGGCCGTTTTGCATTGCTGTTGAGTTCATCGGTGAACGTCAACAAGAAAGCAGTCATACTGTCTCCAGTTTGTATTTCTCTCTATTCCTTGGGAGGACTTCTACCTGTCCTTGTGAACTTTATGAACTAAGGACAGGAATCCACTTTTGGCAGTGATTGACTTTTATAATACACCATTGTACACCTAAGGAGCTCTACCACCATTGTGTTCAAGCCAAACACAATCACGGTCGTCTTCACTACACTTTAAAACTGGCATACTGAGAAATACGGCCACAAGTCCCAATAATCAAGGAAGATAAATAGCTATAAAGCAGCAGTACTTACACACATAAGCCTATTTATGCTGTAGAGGTGGTGTAAATGAAAGGCTGTAGTATAGGGACCACAGAGATGTAGAGAAAGGTTCATCCTAGTTTCAGCTCCCAAACATTTCTGAGGCTTTCCAACAAGCAAAGTGAATAATAATTGCTTCCAAAGGGAAACGGATTATGGCCCAGACAAGCAGCATGCTGTAAAGGTTTGCAAATTGCCTAATTCTTATATTCAGCTGAATCAGGTCCTGGTTCTGCATGGAATGTCCAGAGGAGCTACACACGAGAAATCTATCTCACATCTCTTGGACATTTTGAACTATTTCAAGGGTTGTTCCAGGCCATTAAAAAAAGTTAGAAGGGCTTAAAATGAAGAGAAATGGAAAAATGGAATACTCGCCTATCCCAGCGGCTCCCTGTCCATCGCTGCGGCCACAGTGTCTGCCGCATGGAGCCCGTAAGAAGCGGTAGGCTGTCACGCACCGTACATTGTGTACGTGACCGGCCATCCACTCACAGGCTTCAGTGGCTTTAGAAGAACCACTGCTGAAGCCTGTGAGTGCCTTAGCCGCTGTTCGGTTTTTACTGATCAATATTTGCCTAATAGAAAAGAATACAAATACAAAGGCAGAAGCGCAAAAAATAGGTCATGCAGCATTTTTAAAAAACGGTAGTAAAAAATACGGCAATGTCAATAGATATATAGATTTACATTAGCACCATATTATGATCCACAAAACAAGGACCAAATGGGACGCTAAAATACGCTCCTGTGAAAACAGCCTCATAGATAAGGGATGTGGCTTTACTGGAAAAAGGGTGGGATTTAACCTGTCAGGTGACAAAATTTTAGCAAGAAAATCTGGTGCAAAAGTAAGCTAACTAATAGGTGGTATAAACTTAGGCAAAAGTTGCACCAAATTTATTATGCAGCATTGGCCTCCAATAAATTTGGCACACTTTTAGACTGAGGTTTACACTAACTACTAGATAGTTTTAGTAAATCTGCCCCACTGCATTTAAAAAAATCTCATAAATCAGCTTTTACATTCAGTTTTTCCAACCTCTAAATTCAGTTACTGAATGGGGAGGGGAGAGGAAGGGGGGGGGGGGGGGGAATAAACCACACCAGAATTCTAGATCTAAACTCAACTTTAGGCCTCTTTAACACAGCCGCAGGCGTTTTTATGTGCATCTGCCAGCGCCATGAAAACGTGTGAACGGCGCACAAATCTAATATTTGTGCGCCCGTTCAAATGACCCAGGGCCGGTACGTATACGCTGAGGCCACAATTCCGTTGGGCGGGGAGAGACAGCTTAGCAGAGCTCCGCCTTCCCTCCCCCTCACTGGCTCATCTCCTCTCTCTACCCCTCCGGCTGTTTGCAATGGAGGGGATGGGGTGGAGATAAGCTCCCCTCCCTGCCCCTTGTCCACAGCCAGCAACGGGAGGGGGTGGAGCTTAGCTCCACCACCGTCCCGCCAACTCCTATTGCAAACAGCCGGAAGGGAGGAGAGAAGAAGGAGGAAGTTTAGCAGCCATGCTGCTAAATTCCCTCCTACCTCTCTTCTCCGGCCACTGTCATTGGCTCCCACAGGAGCCCATGCAGCGGCCGACATATTCCTAGCAGAAAGATAGTTCCAAGACTATCTTTCCTGCCCGGCGTAAAAGCGCCCGGCGGTATATTGGCTGGGCGGGTGCTTTTACGCCACGGGAATACGCCTGTGTGATCTGGTGCATTGGAATCCAATGTATCAGATCGTAGCATATATCGGCTGGCCGTTAAACCAGCGGCCGATATACACTCGTGTGAATGAGCCCTTAAGTTGGCTTTACACTCATTTTGTGGGCGCTTCCAATAAGGAGAGAAAAAGAGCTGCCCCCAAACACCTCAGATGGCCGCTCATGTCCCCGCACAACAGATCGGGCAATTTGTATTTCAACATGTCCGATCTTCTGTTGTGCCAATAGATAAGCTGCAGACCGATGTCACATTTCTATATTGTAAGTTTTATTTGAGTTTTCAATTACTTTACTTCCGGACCCTTGTACCCCCACCTCCAGTCAGTTACATGGCCTGCAGCCAAGTGTCTTACTTATGCGTCATTCAGAATATGACAAGTGTATGCTCTCATTTCAATGAATGGCTGTTTGATTTTGCCATGACTGCCCCTTGAGCTACTGAGGAGCTGCAAACAACGCGTTCCTGAACAGATGATAAAAACACCTTTCCTCCATATGCGACCTGTACAGCCTTTAGAGTAAACATCATTGGCACTGAATTCCTGGCACTGATTCCAACACGCTGGCGGTTTGCCTGATGAGTAACCCAATGTACCCAAGTTGTCTACAGCCCAAACTGATTACATCTACCATGTGCCATTTATGACACATGAGTCTTTGCATGTTACAAAACCAGTAGGTCCAACAGACTCCAGGACCTCTGTACTCCCTATTACCCATGCCCCTGTATCCATTCATAATAGTCCTCCAGGATGGTAGCCAAGGACTGCAGTGGCTCTTCACTCTGACTAATGGAGGGGAAGTCTCAAGGAGGCAACCACCTTCTAGGATGTCCTTCCGCACTAATAGAGCACATGGATAGTGTTGTCCCATTTAACAATTTCACAAATGTTAAGATTTCTTTTAATACATAAACTACCAATTGTACTCACCAATAAACAATGGACTTATCATTTAGTGTTAAGTGTTTTCTGTCCTGAACAATTAACTTTATGATGGCGTGAAACCGTATAAATCAAAGTCCTAATTGTTACTTGTAAATGGCCATTAAACGGGGTTTTATGGGACTAAAAACATCTAATGGGCAAAAAGTGATGTAAAAAAAGGCACATTTACCTCCTTGCGTGGCCCCCTGGTCCAGTGTAGGAGCCTCGGACCTCGCTGCTCCCATCCTGGAAGTAGCTGCAGTAGTCTCATGTCATATATGGTACATTTAACTGCTCAGCCAATCACTGGCTTCAGTGGTGATACTGCCATAAATGATGCATGACTGCTGAAGCCAGTGATTGGCTGAAAAGTCATGTTTACGATGATTAGCATATGACTGCTGCAGCTTGTTCCGGGGTCAAAGCGGCGGGTAATGGGGCCTCCTGTGTTGGACCATGAATTAATTAAAATAAGTAAGTATGGCTTATTTTTTATTTTAGAACATTACCCGTCCATTAGATTATTTTCAGTCCCAGAAAATCCCTTTAACTTTCTAAATACTTTGATACTTTCATGTTATTTTATAATTTTCATGCTGCATCTTCTGGAGGTCCAAAGTGAGCAAACCAATCACAAGACGTATACAAGGAAGTTTGGGAAAATGGTCTGTTCCTCTACAATTATTTCAATGTCTAAATAGAAAAACTACATTTTAAAGGCTTCTTTCCCATGAGCGTATATTGGCCTCCCGTTTTCACGGCTGCCCGATATACGCTGTGATCTGATGCATTGGATTCCAATGCATCAGATCATATGGCCATATTCCCAGGACGTAAAAGTACCCGGCTGGCCAATATAGCGCCGTGCGTTTTTATGTCGGCCCAAAAGATAGTCCTGGAACTATCTTTTGGGCTGGAATACGTCGGCCGCTGCATGGGCTCCTATGGGAGGCAATGACAGTAGCCGGAGAAGGGAGGTGGGAGGGAGCTTAGCAGCGGCTGCTAAACTCCTTCCCTCTGCTCTTCTCCCCACTCACTCTTTGCAATGCAAGGGGGGGAGCTAGGCAAAGAGCGAGTCAGGGAGGTGAGCCTGCGAGGGGGAGGGAGGGGAAAGGGGCGCCAGGGCCCATGCTGTGTGAACGTGCGCACAAACGTTAGATTTGTACGCCCGTTCACGAGCTTTAATGCCACAGAAGGTAGCACATATCGGCCAACCGTGAAAATGGCGGCCGATATATGCTTGTGTGAAAGAAGCCTTAAAAACATGTGGCACTAAAACACCAGCATTTCAGAGAATTTAAGGTAAATACTAAACACATAAATCCCAAGGTATACAAGTTAAGAGTTCAAAGAAAAGTTTCAAAAGAAGACCTTCAGGCCTGACTTCACGCTTATCTGTAAATCCTTCGCACTGGTTTGCCCGGTACGCTTAGTATGGCCGCATCTAAGTCATCATTTTGCTTTATAAACACTCTGCTTTCGTGTTATCTGCTACTGGTGTTGTGAAATGACAAGACTTTAATCTGGTAACACATGCTCTAAATGTGGAGGCAAGAACAGGACAGACCTGTCTACAAATCAATGCTCTGGATTCTGCTGAAACCTTCCACCCAGAACTACCGGAAACTAGTTGCAAGTCTTTCCCATGTGCCTTCAATTTGGGCGTGTCGCAGTCTAACAAGATCTACAGGGGATCACTCTGGAATATTAGTAGTCACTTTGTGAATACATTTTCAGTAGAGATGAGCGAGTATACTCAGTAAGGCACATTACTCGAGCGAGTAGTGCCTTAGCCGAGTATCTCCCCGCTCGTCTCTAAAGATTCGGGGGGCGGAGAGTGGCGGAGGAGAGCGGGGAGGAAGGGAGGGGAGATCTCTCTCCCTCTCTTCCCCCGCTCCCCACCGCAACTCACCTGTCACCCACGCTGGCCCCCGAATCTTTAGAGACGAGCGGGGAGATACTCGGCTAAGGCACTACTCGCTCGAGTAATGTGCCTTAGCGAGTATACTCGCTCATCTCTAATTTTCAGGATAAGGCCTCGTTCACACGGGCTACAAAATCATCGCTCTGTTTTGTAGCCTGAAAGAACCCATTGGAAACCACGGGCTTCACATACATGCGTTCTGTAGCGAGATTTTGTAGCCCGTGTGAACGAGGCCTAAATCAGACGTGCTCTAAGTGCAGATTCAGTCATTTACATTACTTGTCCATTTTATGAGAAAGATCTTCCGCCAGCAATGACTTGCTAGGAAGCTGTGATTGTTCAATCCCCCTACAGCTCCTCCACAGGAGAAATGAAGCATTACACAGTGTCCATCATAAGGGACTCTGTCACACAGCCGCAGGCATTTTACGTGCACCCGCCGGCGCTGTAAAAACGCGTGAACAGGCGCACAAATCTAACGTATGTGCGCTAGTTCAGACAGCCCAGGCTAGGTACATATATGCCGAGACCGCAATGCTGTTGGGTGGGGAGAAACAGCTTAGCTCTGCTAAGCTGTCTCCCCTTTTCCTCCCCTCGCCGGCTCTCCTCCTCTCTCCTCCCCTCCGGCTGTTAGCAATGGTTGGGGGTGGAGCTAAGCTCCCTCCCCTTGTCCACAGCCAGAAATGGCAGCTTAGCTCCGCCTCCATCCCACCCCCTCCCATTGCAAGCAGCCAGAGGGGAGGAAAAAGGGGGAGGGAGTTTAGCAGTCAGGACTATCCTGCTTGGCGCTATATTGGCCAGCCGGGTACTTTTACACTATGGGAATACGTCTGTGTGATCTGATGCATTGGAATCCAATGCATCAGATGGTAGCATATATTAGCCGGCCATGAAAACGGCGGGCAATATACGCTCATGTGAATAAGCCCTAATAAATGGGCTGCCTGTGTTATGCAATATAACTCAAATGATGGTATCCCTTTACTGAAAAAGTATAATCTTTATTGGTATGCATTAAAAAGGGGTATTTAAAAACCCAGT